>NC_081407.1:77829299-78031799 GCF_030272615.1 Cryptomeria japonica | reverse complement strand
AAGTTTGTTTTTGTTATAAAATAAAGCAGAATTTGGGTTAGATATTTGTTTTT
The DNA here is from genome assembly GCF_030272615.1 of Cryptomeria japonica. Taxonomy (NCBI): domain Eukaryota; kingdom Viridiplantae; phylum Streptophyta; class Pinopsida; order Cupressales; family Cupressaceae; genus Cryptomeria; species Cryptomeria japonica. The sequence goes on along the minus strand of NC_081407.1, from coordinate 78,031,746 downwards.
GGGGTTGTAGGGTAAGCTTCTATGTTGGGAACAAATTATTCGTAGAAGAATTTTTTTTACTATGAATGGTGCATCATATAATCTTTTGTAACTTTAGTCAGTGCACTTAACTGACCTTGGGATTCTTTAGATAATTGCTCTATGTTTGGATTCCCTTCACTGTCTTGCTTGGGAAGACTAGGCGACTGGTGCCTTTATAGATGAACAACAATAGAGACCATTCGATTGTGATAAAGTAGTCTTTCAGACAATGAATAAGCTTAGGTTATCGGATAGCTCTAGAGGTAGAGATTGCATTGGTTTTGGCATGAATGTGAAAATACCTAAATTAAGTACCAAGATGACATATCTCAAGGCAAGGTCAAAGTCGGTGTAAAATGAGTGATGAAAAGGGTACATGTAGTTTGCACTTTTCTCCTTTAAATATTATTATGTGTTATTTTAATATAATTGAGTCATTGACACACTATTTAAAAAATAGTAACTTTTCCCCTATCTGTGTGGAAATTTCTTGCTTGAAATGCTCCCTTCAGAGATATTTAGTTCTGATTATGTTTTGAATAAAGGGGTCTCCGTAGTATTATTAAAAAGAAGTTATGTTGACGGCTATAATGCTATATTTTATCTAAAATAAAAAAAATATAGTTAGTATTTAGCTGAAGAAGATATACTATAATCCTTGTAAACAACTGAACCACACAAATTTGTGGGACGTGATAGGCACACCATTTGGCATCCAATTGAGTTGAATAAGGTCTTTTTTTGTGTGTGCTACAAGTACCACTGATGGTGTTCTTTTTGAGCCACAAATAATACTTTGAAGCTAATGTTTGTTTGGGATGAACTTGAATACTTGTGTAACCATTTTAAGACATTTTATTCATCTTAGCATCTACAAAGTTGTCCAAAATTGAGTCCCAGGAACCTTGTAAATCTTGATATTTTGTATCGTTGTTAAAAAAGCACAGAACTCTAACTTTTCTAGAGAAAGGGAATTAAGTGATGCTGCTGATCATGAGTACTACGGGTGTACAACTCTATACACCTCAAACTACTGCAAAGTCCACTAAAAATTTGAGTGCTCATAGAATTATTGTTTGCTGACAGTGCAGTACCCCCCAGGGACCCCATTGTTATAAAACAAAGTCTCACTATAGCATAAAACAAAGAAAAATGAGGCCAGATGTTTACATTCTGGAATAGCTACATAACCCCACTTTAGCAATCCAATCACAAGATCTAAAAGGAATCGTATTAAAAGAAAAAGTAGAAACAATGCAGGGAAAAACATGTTAGTCTATAATGGGGACAGGTGCAGTTTCGATACATGAGACTGCTTAACTCAAAGGCCTCTTCTACATGCAGCAACCTCAACCAGGAGATCAACATCGTACAAATAATTTACATTTTAAAGTCGTCAACACCAAAGGGCTGTGAATTTACAAACACAGTTAACTACTTCTCCAAGTCTTCTAAACTCTCAAAAATTTCCAACTGGGTATTCAAAAAATGATCTAAAATGCAACCCTTCAGAAAAAGTAAAGCTAGGCTTAAATCTCTGTTGCAAATTTGTAACCCTAGCCAAACATTTTTGGCAAGTAAATAGCAACAAGAATGCATAGAAGGAGACAAAAATCAACATCAAGAAATTTGTAACCCTAGCCAAAGCTTTTTGCTAGGTAAATAGCCTTGTGTAGGGGAAAATGACAGGTAAAGATGAAAAATATTGCACAAATGTTCGAATTCAAACATGGGTCGTTGCCTCGTAAGATCTGTAAAGACCTTACCTGCTCAAAAGGGTTGCAAACCATTTTATTTCTTGTGTCAACAGACACAGTTGCAAACGCCATCGACATTGTATCTGGAACGCCGAGGAGAAAGCTGCAAAACGTAAAATGCAGTCAAAATAAAAAAACAGAGAAGGATATCACATAAAATGCAGTCAAAATAACATACAGTTGTAAAACAGTATACCACGTCTTTCCCAGGCCACGTCTCTGAATGCCCTGCCTTGGTCACTTTGGTTGCCACGTCTATGGATGCCCTGCCCTGGTCGCTCTAGTTGCCACGTCTCTGTTCATGGTAGCTCTTGTGGCGGCAGAGGATGCATGCTCTTGAAACGCAAACAATGGCGGCAACGTTTGGGGAATGTTAGGCTGTGGAGGATAGAAAATATTAGGGTTGAGTAGGTATTAGGTTAGTTTTATTTAGTTTTTAGTTTTTATCCATTCACTTATTTAATAGAAATTGTTTGACTATTCGATGAGTAAATAATGGACATGATTTAATTTTATTTAATTATTAATAACATAATGTACAACCATATAATGTTAATTGTTTTCATATGTGTTAGGGGGTGAATTTTTTAGGTGACAATATGTTCAACTATTAGGTCAGAGGTAACTAAAGACTGGGTATGCTAATTCACTATGATTGGTAGGGGGTTCAAAAATGGACAGTTTGAACACTTTTTAGAAATGCGTTTAAAAAACCTATCAAAAATGATGATGACGACCCGAAACCTTAGTTATAAGCAGTTAACTCATCATAGAAGGTGTTATAAAAAATTTAGACATTTTCGACATTGTTATGTTGACTTTTCAAAAGCGCGAAGTTAGGGTGCACGACTACTGGTGCTCTTCCCCTATTCAACTAATCCTTTTTGTTTCTTTGTTTCATGGATCCCTTATTTCTTGAAAATGGTCTTCAAACTACCCCATAGGACCCAGTGAAAAAGGGAGGGTCTAAAAATAAGTATCAACTCCATATTACCAACTAGCAATTGCACCTTGGTGTGCAATGGGTACGCCAAATTTTTGTATACATTTCTGTGGCAAATGATGTTGTTTGTGCAACAAAGGTCAATGGGGAAGTGATAGGAATCCAAACATGACAAATAAAACCTCTAGTTTCATTACCCAAAGATTCATTATTTTTTAAATAAGGAGAGATGGAGAGAGAGAGAGGGTGGAAGAAATAGAGAGGGGAAGAGCAAGAAAGAAATAGAGAGGAAGATAGAAATGGAAATGAAGATGGAGGGGAGGGGTATACAAAGGAGAGGAATAGATAAAAGAGAGAGGATTGAGACATATATAAAGATGGAAGAGATGCATATATAGAGTGGGAGAGAGAAAGGGACGGGGTGGGGGGGGGGACGGAGGGGAGATAAAAGATTGATATATAGACAGAGGGAAAGAGATAGGGATAGAAAAACCTATTGCTTGATCATAAATAATTTTATTTCTTTGCAATAGAAAATTGTTATGATATCCATGAAAACCCCTCTAACCCAAAAAAAAGCTATAAAGAAAACAAATTTGATTTTTTTAAAACAATAGTAAATTTACAAATGGAATACCACAATCAATTTAAAATCTATTCAATATTATTGTGAAAAAGATTGATAGTTATCATTCATATTAAATATAAACCATTGAGACAAATATTTTAATTAAACATATTGTTGTATTATTCTTTTATAATAAAGTGTTTATTTAAAGAATATTATGAAAAGATGAATATAAAATTATGATATTTTTTTATTATAGGTTTGTTTGTTTAAGTTAATAAATGTTATTTAATAATATAATATTTATTTTAAAATATTGATAAGAAGAAATTTTCTTTGGTAATATGTGTTGCTTGTGTTTTGATTTTTTTTTATATTATCTATATTATTGTGAAAAAGATTGACACTTATCATTCATATTACATATAAACAAAATTATAAAATATTTTAATTAAACATATTATTATTGTAATAATGTATTATCTATATTATTGTGAAAAAGATTGACACTTATCATTCATATTACATATAAACAAAATTATAAAATATTTTAATTAAACATATTATTATTGTAATAATGTATAAAAAAATCAAAACACAAGCAACACATATTACCAAAGAAAAATTCTTCTTATCAATATTTTAAAATAAATATTATATAATTGTTTTATATTCATCTTTTCATAATATTTTTTAAATAAACACTTTATTATAAAAAATTAAAAAAACACATCTTCAATAACCAATAAAGACACTTTTGATGTAGTTTTACAAATTTCTTCTTTTTAATATTTTCTTTTTCAATTTTTTTTATTAAATTTTAGTTGAATAAATTGCTATTAATGATATTAATGTAAATTTAAGATTGTTGTTAAAACAAAAAAAACCATAACAAATTTGGGGCAACGAGAGAAAACCCAAGAATTAAATTTTTTTTACCAAACCTTTAAATTTTAACATACATCTTTTTCATATAGTTTCCATTTTCTTTCAACTTACAAATAGTTTAAAAAATGTGTTTAGATTTTCATCATGCCTAGAAAAAACATTTAACCTTTTTAATTAACTTGTATGCAAACAATAATCTTTCTAATTATTTATGTAATTTTTAATTGATCTTATGTAATGAAGTGCCATTTGATTCTTAATTTTTAGGGATAACTACACATGCACCCCAAGTTAATCAAATAGATCACTTTCAATGATAAAATAATAATTTAAACGATATTTGTGAATATAATTATTTTTTTCAAATCGACACTTTAAAGTGAAATATTATTCATTGAACACAAATTTGACATTTGATGCATTTAAAAGTACCAACAAATATTAAAATTTTATTTTATTTTAAACATCTTAATAAAAACACCATGCATTAGAGTCTTCCTCTCACATGATTATGCTTTATTATCTCCATTATGCCTTCCTTGTTTATGTTTTATGATCTTATTGACTATTTTCATCATTGTAAAATTACTTTTATTTTGAAACTTCTATTTAAGATCTTAATGTTCAATAAATTTACATTTATTAACATTTTTTTTTAAGTATAGTAATCTTTTTGGTTGGTAAAGAAATTTATGCATTCTTTAAAAAAAAAAATAATAATAAAGTTTTTCTTATATAATAATTTTTTGGTTTGAAAAGAAATTTATTAGAATATTTATAAATAATTAGAAACTATCATATAATATAATTCTTTTATTTTATGTATTATATTTTTTTTTTAATTTTCAATGAATAAATGATGATATTTTTTAATTAGTAAAACAACGTTAATCAGGGCGTTGACTCTTAACATAGTTAAAGACTCTTGACAACATATTAACAACATTCAAAAATCACAAAACAAAATAGCAGTGAGAGGTGGGAATAAAAACATAATAGAAGCATACCTTGAAAGTCTAGAGAACCAAAAGCAACAATGAACCAAATACTAACAACCTAAGGGGGCAATTTAGTAAGCCCAATCGTATCTATGAGCTTGCCCCAATCCTCAAAAAAAGAACCTATAAAGTTCCTTGCAAGCCTGGTTGTCTGCTTCATCTTTGGTAGTCCTGTCGCGGAGGAGGTAGAGTGTCAGCACCAAGTTGTGCATCACACGAATGCATAATTTGTTGATACTAACGAGTTGCCTGTCTCTGGCATCCCACCTGTAATTTAGCTCTCTGATTTCGTCCTTCAGTTTCTGGATTTCCTTATTCACACTAGAATTGTCAAGGCGGTTTCGCAGCTCGCTAACTTCCATTTAAAGGCCTGCAGCTCGTCCTCCCTAGGGTCGTCTGTGGGCTCCACTTCCTCTTCCTTTTGCATTTCTTGGCAGTCTTCAAACACTGGGGGTAGACCCTCATCCTTTTTCTTGTCACTCCTCCCATCTTTATCCGCATCTTCCACAACAACCCCTTCATCACTCATAGCCTCGATGTCCAGCTCAACAACCATTCGAATAACAGGGTTCTGTTAGGCAGTAAAAAAAATCGGAAGACAACTGAGAGAGGGGGGGGGGGTGAATTAGTTGTCTCATATTACCAAAACATTTAGCAATTAAAACTTTAATATCGGAACCCAAAACATTAATACCGGAATGCTTAAATCAAATACTAGAATAGAAGTTAAACCAATTAAGCATAAACAATAATCACAGAATAAATACCATCCACATGACACCAAGATTTATACGTGGAAAACCCAGTAAAGAGAAAAACCACGATGGAAAGCCTACCCACAGTCAGATAATACTTCTGCAGTAAGTATGTGAATTGTAATTGAGGGGCCTATGCTTGTAGGAAGGCCAACAACCTAGAGCATACTACTCATCACAGAAGGAGTCTCACTAACTACATAGAAATTCAAACTACAATCTGGAAGAAGGAATGAACTGCAAAGATAACATCTCCTATGCCTGAGTACAGTTCTGGTTAAGATCAATACCGGAGGACTAAATCCTCTTACATAAACCCAATTTGATCTCCAATGATCGACCAAATCCTCTACCTGAATGATATTACATTATTTGCACATTACATATCCATATCACATTCCTTGACCTTATACCTATGATGATCTACAATGAGATCTTACATCATATATATACAAACCCTCAACCATAAACAATCAGGTCGGCCACCAGATAATAAACCAATTACATAATTACAAAACATGTTGGCCTTATACCAAACAAATAATATCCAACTCATAAGACATCTCAAAAACACATCAAGATGTCTAATCCACACGCTACATTAAGTCAGTCCATAACCTAGATCAATCGGGACCTAATATAGGTCCACATGCTAAGGCAATGATCTCCATCCACCAAGTCTCGAACATGATCACCAACAACATCCTGAATCTCCACTAGGAGCTACACCAACACCACTTATGCATATCATCAAAGATCCTCAACAAAAGCTCTGTCGGTGAAACCCTCACCAGAATCACAAGCCAAGCTTCCAAGCAAACAGGATAGCATCCGATCACCAGACCAAAACCAACTGACTGAATATGAACATGAGTATCATGAATAAGCCAATTCTATAACCAAACCATACTAGAGCATATCAGATCATGCCTGATTCAAACCAACCAGAAACTACTCAATCTATCGGGACTAGAAGGGTGCCGATAAAGCATCCAAAACAACTAGTGTTGACATCAATGACAAAATATCAATGCAACACATAATCAATTCCTCCAAATGGCCAACAATCTCCCCCTTTGGCATTGATGGCAGCACTAGATGTGAAAAACATTTAAGTACCAAGAGATGCCAAACAAGTCTCCCCCAATGGAAGACAACCAACAATCTCCCATTCAAAGATATAGCAATGAAGTTCTGAAACAAAGAACAAACTCCTCCTGTGAATGATATCTCTGTAAAGCTCTGAATTATACATATATCTCTCCCCCTAATGTATACAACTCCTTAATTTTTTCTTTTTCACATCAATATCTCTCCCCCTTTGACATCAATGCCAGAAATCTGACAAAAATATCAAAGTACAAACATAAACCACTGAATCACAAAGCTAACTACTCCCCCTAAGTAGTAGCATCCCCACATCAGTGCCAGAATGAAAAATATCTTTGATAATGCATATCGGGTTGATGCCAAAAAACATCAATCAGTTTTCTGCCGAAGGGGCAGAAACCCCTAACCTGTCTCTAAGGTACTCAAATGGTTCTTTAGGCAAAGGTTAGGGAAAATATCCGCAATTTGCTTTTTAGTGTTCACATAAACCAATTTGACTTCATTTTCTTCCACCTTCTCCTTCAAAAAGTTATACTTGATAGATATGTGCTTTCTCTTAGAGTGTAATACCAGATTCTTTGATATGTCAATAGCAGGAGAGTTATCACAGTGAATAACTACCGGTCCAGTGCAATGCACTTTGATATCCTTCAACATTTTCTTCATCCATAAATCCCGTGTATAGTTAGTAGTAGCAACAACATACTCAGCTTCAACAATAGATAAAGTACATGACTGTTTCTTGCTGATCCATGAAACCAACTTCTTTCCAAGAAAGAAAGATCCACTGGAAGTACTTTTCTGGTCATCAACATCTCTAGTCCAATTAGCATTTGTATATGCACATAAAGTAAAGACATCATCCTTAGGGTACCACAAACCATATTCTTATGTACCTTGTAAGTATCTAAAAATCATTTTCACCACACTCTCATGATTTTCTCTAGGATCACTCTGAAATCTAGATGCAATACAAACAACATTCATTATGTCAGGCCTAGTCTGAGTCAAATAAAGCAGACCTCCAATCATAGATTTGTATCTTGTGGGATTTACCGATGCAAAAACATATTTTCTTGTTAATTTATCGCTTGTAATCATAGGAGTACTTACCGGTTTAGAATCTTCCATACCATATTTCTTCAACAATTCCCTAGCATACTTAGTTTGATAGAAGAAAATACCTTTGTCAGTCTGAGTAATCTGCAAACCTAAGAAAAATTTAATTTCCCCAATCATAGACATTTTAAATTCTTTGTCCATATTCTTAGAAAAGTCCATGCATAACTTATCTTCACCTCCAAAAATGGTGTCATCAACAAATACTTCAATAATCAATATATCATCATCGGTGACCTTATAATATAAATTACTGCCATAGAGAATGTCAAATGGGTAACCAAGTTAGAACTTCTTTCAGAAGTGTACATGATAAATCTAATGAAATTCTTGATCTTATTTATACTGATTTGTGTGGACTGACAAGGACTAAATTTTTTCAAGGTGATAGATATTTTATGTTACTTATTGATGACTATTCTAGAATGATGTGGGTAGCATTTTTGAAAGAGAAATCTGAAGCTTTTGAGAAATTCAAAATCTTTAAGGCTATGGTTGAGACTAAGATAGGACTGAAGATAAAGTGCTTAAGATCAAATCATGGCGGTGAGTTTACATCCGGTGAGTTCAAAAAAAATTGTGAAAGGAATGGTATTAGGAGACAAATTTCTGCACCTAGGACCCCACAACAAAACGGATTGGTGGAAAGAAAGAACAGAACAATTTTGGATGCTGCAAGGACTATGATGATTGAAGCTAAATTACCTGATATCTATTGGAAAGAGGTTGTCAATACTGTTGTATACACTTTCAACAGAGTACACATTAAAGACGATACCGATAAGACTCCTTATGAACTATGGTTTGGTCATACTCCTACTGTTAGATATTTCCAAATTTTTGGAAGCAAATGTTACATTAGAAGAGATGATGCATTAGGAAAGTTTGATCCTAGAAGTGATGAAGGAATATTTTTGGGTTATTCTACTAAGATAAAATCATATAGATGTTATAACAAAAGATTGAATAGGATATTGGAAAGCATAAATGTCAAGGTGGATGAGCATGGTAGTAATCAGATTAGAGCATATGATTATAGACCAGAAGATGAATTTATTAGACCTGAACCACTAATGCAAGAATTAGTTCAAAACAGTGAACCTATGACACTGGTAGCATCAAAAAATTCAATAGTGATAGTGGAGCAACAAAATGAGTCAGCAAATCAAGAAAATTCAAAGACTCCCAGGTATGTAAAGCTAAATCATTCTGAAGATCAAATTATTAGAGATAAAAGGAAAGGTGTTATAACTAGGAGGAGGTTAGCTGCTGAAGAGGTATGTTTAATTTCTCAAATTGAACCAGAATCTTTCATTGAAGCAAGTAAGGATGAAAATTGGTTAAAAGAAATGGAAGAGGAATTAGATCAGATTGAAAAGAATAAGACATGGGAACTTGTACCTGGACCTAAAGATAAAAACATTATTGGAACTAAATGTGTTTTCAGGAACAAATTGAATGAGGAAGGTCAAGTGGTGAGGAATAATGCTAGATTGGTTTGCAAAGGTTATTCATAGGAATAAGGAATTGATTATGGGGAAACTTATGCCCCGATTGCTAAAATTGAAGCGGTAAGACTTTTTCTTGCTTATGTTGCACACAAGAACTACAAAGTATATCAAATGGATGTCAAATGTGCATTTCTGAATGGAGATCTTGAAGAGGAAGTTTACATTGAACAATCTGGTGGATTTTCTTTATCAGAAGACAAGGACATGGTTTGTAGATTGAAGAAAGCTTTTTATGGACTAAAACAGGCCCCTAGAGCATGGTATGCTAGATTGGATAAGTATCTTTCAAAGCTTGATTTCAGTAAAGCTAATGTTGATAGTAACTTATATTACACAATTAAGCATGATGACATATTGATTATTGAATTCTTTGTGAATGATATCATTTTTGGAGGAAAAGAAGGTCTATGCATGAAATTTGCTAATGATATGAGGAATGAATTTGATATGTGTATGACTAGTGAGATGAAATTTTTCTTAGGTTTGCAGATTAATCAGATTGATAAAGGTATTTTCATTTGTCAAACTAAGTATATGAAGGAGTTACTTAAGAAATTTGGACTTGAGAATTCTAAACCTGTCAGTACTCCTATGATAACCAGTTGCAAATTGTCAAAGGATGATGAATCATCTAAGGTGAACCCAAGTATATTTAAATCAATGATTGGTGGTTTATTGTACCTAGCTCAAACAAGACTTGATATAATGAATGTCATTTATATTGCTTCTAGATTTCAGCCAGATCCTAGAGAAACTCATGATATTTTTGTCAAAAGGATATTCAGATATTTGGAAGGTACAACAAACTTTGGGTTGTGGTATCCAAAGAATGATGACCTCACATTATGTGCATATACAGATTCTGATTGGGCAAGAGATGTGGATGACCAGAAGAGCACTACTAGTAGTGCATTCTTTCTTGGGAAGAAGTTGGTTTCATGGCTTAGTAAGAAGCAATCATGCACTTCATTGTCTACAACTGAAGCAGAATATGTTCCAGCTGCTACTAACTGTACTCGGATATTATGGATGAAACATATGTTAAAGGATATAAGGGTAAGTTATGATGAGCCCATTGTTATTCACTGTGATAATACTGCTACTTTTGATATGTCAAAGAATCTAGTATTTCATTCCAAATCAAAACACATTTCTATAAGGTATAGTTTCTTGAAGGAAAAGGTTGAAGCAAAGGAAGTTAGATTAGTTTATGTGCCTATTAAGGAACAAATTGTAGATATTCTAACAAAACCATTTCCTAAAGACACTTTTTAATATCTCAAAGATCAGTTGGGGGTTACCAACCCTCCGAAAGAGACTTAAAAATACAGAGATGCATCAATCCAGTGAGCTTATTAGACATACTTTTTTTTTATCCAGGCTGATGAAGATGGTGCTACTACTTAGGGGGAGTAGTCAATTGTTTGGTTTAGTACTCTTGGTTTAGTATCCATTCTTTTTCATTGATGTCAAAGGGGGAGAAGGTATTCTTGTGAAAATTGCTAGATCTTTTGATGGTTTTGGAGATTGTTGGCAATATGTTGGATTTGCCACTTGGATGTTTTTCCACATTTAGTGTTGCCATCAATGCCAAAGGGGGAGATTTTTGGCAATATGCTATATTTGGTTAAGTGTTGTCATTAATGTCAACATTCTATCCCGGTTGGAGACTATCTTGGTTAGTCTTGGTGATCATTCTGATCCGATATTATTAGATCTCTAGAATCAGTTTTGGATGCTTATTTTGATGGTTATATGCTTGCTATATTCTGGTGGTTTCATGGTTTGCTTATCGCTTTTGGTATTTCTGATTATCGGTTGGTTTATGCCTTTACTGGCTAGCTTTTTGCTTTACCAGCTTTTGGCGTTCTCGGTTAGCTTTACCGGTATGTTGTTTTGGTGACTTGGTTAGTGGATTTTGGGGTTTGGCTTATGGAATAGGTTTCTTACATGTTGTTGGCGCTTCTTGATCATATCCCATCATTTGGTGACTTTTCATTGGATGGTGTGCTATTATGGTGGTCCTATTTGGATCCAGTTAAACTTTCACTGAGGGTTTCTACTGGCAAGTGAAGCGTGTTGGATTTTGGTCTTAGCGGAATCCTCGATGGATATAATTATTTGGTTACTTGATTTAGGTCCATTCTATGTAATGTAAATCATAATATTGGTCTGGTGGTATCATGTGATGTAATTTTTGTAATTATGGGTTTATGGGTTTAGGGTTTAGCCGACCTTATCAATAAGGTTGATGATTTATATTTATAGGTGACTTATTCATGTAATTTGGCATGCGATGGTTATGGTTTGTTAAGTATGCATTATCAAAGAAATAATTAAGTGCGAATAAAGTCATATAATTCAGGTGAAGGTTGGAAAGGTTTTGTATTGCAGAGCAGACATCAATGCTTAACCGAAGCTGTATCAGGAATTAGTAGATGCTACTTTCATAGTTCATTGTTTTCCGGATTATAGTCCAATGTTTTTGTAAGTCAGTGAGACTTCCCTTTGTGATGAGCACTATGCTCTAGGTTGTTGGCCTTTCTGCATGTGCATACCCCTTTGTAATTATTCACAATACTAATGCAAAGTATTCATCTAATTGTGGGTAGGGTTTCCCTCCATGTTTTTTCCCTTTCTGAGTTTTCCACATCAAAAGCATTAGTAGATGCTACTTTCATAGTTCATTGTTTTCCAGATTGTAGTCTGATGTTTTTGTAAGTCAGTGAGACTTCCCTTTGTGATGAGCAATGCGCTCTAGGTTGTTGGCCTTTGTGCATGTGTAGACCCCTTTGTAATTATTTACAATACTACTATAGAGTATTCATCTGATTGTGGGTAGGGTTTCCCACCGTGGTTTTTCCCTTTCTGGGTTTTCCACATCAAAATATTGGTGGTATGTGTGTTGTGCTTTCATGTTGTATTCTTTATTGGGTTGTTCTCTGATTTAAGGTTTGTAATTGAATTAACTATTGTTATTGTTAGTAAACTAATTCACCCCCCCTCCCCGCCCTCTCAGTTTACTGCCAGTATCAGTGCATTCCAAAAATTGGTATCAGAGCAAGGTCCTCTCTGTAGAAGCTTAACCGCTTGAGGAGATCCAATGGAATCAACATTAAGTTCTACATTCAATCCCTACCAAAAGGAGAGTCCCAGATTTGATGGCACAAATTATTAAATATTGAAGGAGTGAATGAAGGTTCATCTGATATGTCTTGGAGCTGAAGTTTGGGAGATAGTGGAGAAAGGATATATACCTCATGATCCTAATTCTGGAACATCGATACCTACTGATGAACAGAAGAGAGCTGAAAATGATGTCAGATAAAAAGAAGCATTGCTAGGTGCCCTATCTGATGAGAAGCTATTGAATGTCATAAATTTGGAGAATGCAAAATAGATCTAGCTAAAACTTGAAACTCTTTCTGAAGGTGACCAAGCAGTAAAGATTGCAAAACTTGAAGGTTTTCGAGTGAGATATGAGACTTTGAAGATGGAAGAAGATGAGAAGATAAGTTCTTTCATGGATAGAGTGAATGATATTGTCATGGGAATCAGATGTTGTGGTAGATTAGTTAGTGAGGATGAGGTTGTGTCAAAGATTCTAAGAGTTCTACCTCCGGCTTACAAGATGAAGGCTACTGTAATTAATGAACTTCGGACAATGTCAAGTACCCCTGTTACTAGAGATACATTACATGGGAAATTGACTGCTTTTGAGCTTGAGGAACTTGGATATCAGAGTGCTACTAAGATATAAATTACAATTAAAGCATCTGCCTTTGGTAAGAAGAAGATATATTGGAAAGAGTTATATGCCAAAGATTTGGAACACATTGAGAGACAAGATAGAGAAATTGAAGAGTTAGAAGCCCTAATTGCTAGAAGAATCCTTAAAGGACCGATTGAAAGTAAGTATGAAGGAAAAGTACCTTTTAAATTTTTTTCATGCAATAAGATTGCGCACTTTGCTTCTAGATGTCCTGAAAGAGCTACTAGGAATCATGAAAGATTTATGAGAAATTATAAGCCTAATCTGGAATATCAGAGCAGACCTAGATTTAGAAGGAATAAGGATAAATCATGTTATTATGTTGGTGATGATGATTTGGGTATTACAGATGATGATGATGATGATGATGATGATGACGAAGCTATAAGTGGATCTGGTAATGGAAGCTCCGGTAAAGATTGAGTCTTTATTGCTATCAAGGACAATTCTCCAAAACCTATTATTGATACAACTCATACTAAGGAGAAGGATTTAGCTGCTAAAATTGAATAAAAAGATGAATGGGTTATAGATAGTGGTTTCTCACATCACATGACTGATGACAAGAGGAAATTCCTAACTCTGCAAGAATTTGATGGTAGACTAGTTAGATTTGGAGATAACAAGGCATGCAGGATCAAAGGAAAAAGAACAATATCCTTGGATGGTAAGACTAATACTGATAATGTTTATTATGTTAAAGGATTGAAACATAATCTCTTGAGTGTAGGTCAGATGGTGGATAGAGGATTTCATTTTCAATTTAAAGATGGAAAATGCAAGATTATCAATAGATCTGGATTGGAGATTGCATCCAAAATTCAAACCAAAGGAAATATCTTTCATTTGAACTCCGATGAGAAGGCTTGCTTGATTTCTTAGATTGATGAAAGCTAGTTATGGCATAAGAGGATGTGTCATGTAAACTTTGATTGCATAGTCAAGATCAGTTCAACACAAGCTATCAGAGATTTGCCCAAGATTGTTAGACCTCATAATCCAGTATGTAGAGAATGTCAAATGGGTAAGCAAGTTAGAACTTCTTTCAGAAGCATACATGATAGATTTAATGAAATTATTGATCTTATTCATATTGATCCGTGTGGGCCGACAAGGACTAAAAGATTTCAAGGTGATAGATACTTTATGTTGCTTATTTATGATTATTCTAGAATGATGTGAGTTGCATTTTTAAAAGAAAAATTTGAAGCTCTTGAGAAAATTTAAATTTTCAAAGCTATGGTTGAGACAAAAATAGGATTGAAGATAAATTTTTTAAGATCAAATCAAAGTGGTGAGTTTACATCCAGTGAGTTCAACAACTTTTGTGAGAAGCATGGAATCAGAAGACAATTTTGTGCACCTAGAACCCCACAACAAAATGGAATAGTGGAAAGGAAAAACAAAACTATCTTGGATGTTGCAAGGATAGTAATGATGGAAGCCAAATTTCCCAATATCTATTGGAGAGAAGCTGTTAATACCACATTATACACTTTCAATAGAGTACACATTGTAGACATCTAAAAATGGTCAACGCTTGTGGAGTCATACTTTAACATTTGCGCATTGCCTTATTTTAGGGTTCTTCTGTTGCATTAACATTTCTTCTATGTTGCCCACTTGGTCTTTTTCATTTGCGAGCATCGAGTCCTTCTTCTACATTCCTCATTTTTCTCACTTTCAAATTTGGTCTTGTCGATAACAATCTCCAGTCATGATTTAGGTCGATCCTCATCCTTGTCAATCTTGTCATTTTGCGATCAATTCGTCATCGATCCTTGTCCTTGTCAATCTTGTCATCTTGCGATCGATTCATCATCGATCCTTGTCCTTGTCAATCTTGTCATTTTGCGATCGATTCGTCATCGATCCTTGTCCTCTTGTCAATCTCGTCAATTTTGTGATCGATTTGTCATCGATCGTTGTCCTTTTCAATCGTGTCAATTTGGATCAATTAGTCATTGTTCCTCGTCAATTGGCGCCTATCAATTTGGTCTCTTTATCAATCTTGGTCAATTTGTCAACCAATCTCAATCATTTATCAGCATTGGTCCTTTGTCAATCAAAATCATGATCGAATCGACATTAATTTCTTGTTGTCTTGACCTAATTCCTTGTCCTCTTATTTCTAGGGTTTTATGATTTATTCATTTAATCTTGATTGTCATTTTCCCTCTAGGTTAAATAATTTATTTATTTATCCTAAGTCTTCTTGTCACAATTAAATATATATTTAATTGGCTAATTAATTCCCCCTCTTTTTGTGAATTAATTAATGAATGAAAAATTATTAATTAATTCACCTAATTTTCTAATTTCATCAATTTCTAATTTCCTAATTTCCAATTCATCATTTCTAACCTTATTTATTAATTGCTCCTAATTCCTAATTTTCTATTTCTCCTATTTTCTTCAATTTTTCTAATATTTCCCCTAATTTCATGGGAATGGCATTTCAATTTTGTTAATTTGTCAATCAATCAATCTTGCATAGAAAGTGTCAATTTTGTCATAATTTGTCATATTTGTCATTCTTGATTTGAAATTTCCTTTCAAATCTCTTCATGCTAATCTTGTCATCTCTCCAATTTGTCTATAAATTGGATGATTTTCTTCAGTCAAGGGATCAATCAATCACATTTTCGAGTAACCTTATGCTACGAATTTCATCAACAACTTGCTTTCCACTTGCAAATGCACTTTGTAGGTGAGAACAACATCAAATTGGAAGGTGAAAGAAGAACAATGGAGGAACAATGAAGGAGATATAGGCTTTGGTTTGCTTTTTATTGTAGTATTTCATCTTCATGCCTTTATTGATTGTAATTACGATTTCTTATCATTGCAATCTAGTTTTTGTGATTGAGCTAGTTTAATGTCTATTGCTTTGATGAATTCCAAATTCCTATCTACATTAAATGGTGAACCCAATGAACTAACCCCTTAACCATGTTTTTGAGTGCTTTTGAGCTGATTTGCAGGTGAAAACCCAAGAAACAGAGCAACTCTGGGCTTTCTGGACACTTCTGTGCCTGTGTAGGACGGATCTGTGCTTGTGTTAAGGAGATCTGTGCCTATGTCAAAGAGATCTGCACCTGTGTCAAGGCATTTTGTGCTTGTGTCAAGGCATTCTGTGCCTGTGTTGAGACATTTTGTGCTTGTGTAAGGCCAGAAACAGAGGTGAAACCAATGTTTTTACTTGCAAATTATTTTGTCTTCATTCTGTTCTTATATTTTGGTTTTTCTTTGGTACCGATTCTCTGTGCAGCACCTTGGCGTTACGTGTGACGAAGACTAAAAATGAAACTACTAACAAATCTTATGCAGGACACGATCAAAGACTTTTATTAAAAACATCTTGCATGTGATTTTTAAAGTAGTTGCACATTTAATTTCTTAAAGGTTAATGAGCACCATGCATGCTTTGTTTGCTTTTAGTTTGATTGCATGTTTTAACCCTTAGAATTTGGCCTGCCTCCCGATTTGCCTGGCACTTCGCATAGGCATTGGTGAGAGGGAACGACCCAAAGTGGTGACGGGCTAAAACCAAGCTCTTTCGAACCACTCTAAATAACTGTGGATGCAACAAAAGTTGTAGACAATGGGTGTTGGAATGGTATTGCAACGATTTATTTACTGGATCAATACCCACCCGAACGGATGCCCTTACTAGAATCTCTTGTTTTTAGAGGCCAAAATCCTTCTATCTATTGACTCAGGCATTGTGATATGCACATACCGAAGACACCTCTCATATACTCCTTAGTTAGAGATAGCAAGTTCTTCGGAAGTGATGCCCCTTGAACTCGAAGCTTGGTATACCCGAGAAGTGATTGCACTATAAGGGGGAGCCAGTGCTACTAAGCATCTAGCTATCTGGCTAAGTGTTGTATTTTATGGTTAGAGGATTCAACAGATATTGCCCTTGCCAGCCATAGGATTTGTTGTGAATGAGCATGATTGTCTTGGGTCTAAGTCCAAACATCTTGTCTTTTGTGATTGTCAAAAGTTGAATTATACAATTGTCGCAAAACATCATTTGTCAAACAAGTCCAAACATTGTCCAAACAAGGTTTTAAAAAGAGAACATTCATCCAACAAAGTTCAAAACATTTTCAAAACATGGCTTGCAAACACATTGAAAAACTTTGTATCAACATTCATGTCACTTTAGGCTAGGTTTTGCGTAGTCCAACTTAGGTCCTAGGGCATATTGTCATCTCCTTTCATTTTAGTCCTTTTCATTGCAAGCGTCCTCATTTTTCACTTAGGTCCAAGATCATTTCATTAAGTTTGCATTTCATTGTCATATCCTAAGTCATTGTCATAATCAATGCCTTCTTGCATTTAGTCTCAAAAATTGGGTTTGTCAAACTTAAAAAATCAAACACTTTGGATAATACCCTAAGTTGTTGTTAGGGAGTCTTAACCTTGTCTAAAATTTGTCTTTTCATTAATATCATTTTCGTCAAACCTAGCTTATTATCCAAGCATATAGGTGAGACATTGTCAATTTGTCCTATTGTCATTTGGTCCTTTGTCCTTCAAGGTCTTGGCTTCATTTCAACTTCCCAAGGTTGAGTCTTTAGGTTTGCATTCCAAAAGTTTGTCCAAATCTTGAAAAACAACAAAAACATAGGTTGCATTCTTGCCATAGATTGCATTTTCATTTATTTAGGTTGCATTTAGTCGCATATCATACATCATCCTTGAAAAATCCCAAAAAATATTGCATTTGCATAGTGACATGCTTGTTGAAACAAGGTCAAAATCTAAGAAGATGGGCGAACCAACATATCAACCCATTGACAATGTATCAAACTCATAGTTTCAACCTAGTCAATCATTACAAATTGAAGGTTCGTCAAACACATCATTACCACCATATGGAATGGTTCAACTTGGACCACCTCCATTATATGAGCCATTGTTTGCACCCATGAAACTGGGATATGGGAGTGTTCCACCAACACCAAGAGAAAATGCACCTTTCGACTGGAATCAACCGAACCTGCAACATGAAATTCAAACATTACATGAGGAACAAACTCTTTCACAAGGATTTGGTTCAGATCAAGGCATTCAACAAGAAATAAATCCAAATGTTTTACCAGATTCTTCATTAGATTCCGATGCTTCCGATGACGTTGATATGTTCCTTAAAGATCCATAGTTGACAAAAAAGATGGATAAATTCTTGAACAAGGTCTTTAAGATGTTCCCACAAAAATATCTTGACATGATGAGTAATGTGACCTCCTCAAGTGAGAAAATTAATGTGCAAAAACAACAAGGCGGTGAACTGTTAAGTTTCTCTCCACATCCAAATGAAGAAAATGTGCAACAAGAAACTCAACACACCTTGATGAGTAAACGTGCTTCAAAAACGTTGACAGTGACTATTCCTCAAAAGTCATCATTTGAAACAATAAACAATCCGTTATTTATTACAACACCTTTAACACAAGATCAAATGAGGGCCACACAAATATTGACATTTGTCCCTCAACAAGAAATGATTCCTCGAATAATTACAAGTGGATCAAAATCTAAGATGTAAGAAAGCTTTACGACTAGAATGCCTGATCTTACCAATGTCTAAAACAATTCCACAATGCAACAAAGTTCCTATGTCCCATTAAGTTCAATATATTTGCCAAATACTCAAGTACCTGTTATGCAAAATATTGTGACAGATCCTTTGATAATGGCAACACAAAGAGCCACAAATAGTGGTTTGCACCAACAACAAGTGTTACAACAATTGAGTAATACACAAAAGGCACAATCAAATGTGCAAACAAGCAATGCACAACAACAACAATATCGCATTCAACAACACGTTGCAGTGTCTTCTGCACCATTACAAGTTAATTCGAACTTGCAACCACCACAGTGGATTGGACAAACAACACAACAAGTAAATGTGAGTGCCATACCCCATCTCAAGGAGAAACAACAAAAACCTCCCAAACAAAGTTTTTTGCAAATGATAGGATTTACATCAAGACAACAACAATTGGCACAAAGTCAGCAAATTCCGATTCGTCAGCATCAACAACAACATGTGCCTCAATATGTGCCAAGACAAACAAATTATCATACTTCACAACCACAATTGATGTCCGTGCAATATCAACAACACCCTCAATTTGCCTCCACTTCCCCTCCCATTCCATCATATTTTGAAGTTTCACAAGAGAAATTTACACCATCGCCTCCAAATGATGTATCAAATAATGCATCCTCCCAAGGATTGTTTGCCACAAAAATATATGCTAATCAATTCATTTATACAAATCCCTTGTACTATTTGGAAATACAAGATTTAATGCCATCAAATGCTTCTCTTTTAGAGAGTCCCATTCAAATTCCATCCCCTTCGTGCCAAAGCATTGATCCCTTGCCAAAATCCCCCATGCATATCCAAAGTCCAACCCCATGTCAAGAGGATAATTTAGAGCAGGAAGAAACGTGTCTTGAAAAAGATCAAGATCAAGATCCTGAAACCTTATCATCCCATCCAATTGTTGACCAGGACCCCATGTTCCCAGACACTCACGATGATTCCCCTATTCTTGTCCATCCTATCCAAAGTCCTATTGACACTCCATTCTCCGAGCAAGATCAAGATATCCCAGTCCATCCAATCCCAAACGATCCCCTTCCATTTCATGAACACAATGTCCTTTCAAATCCCATTGACGTTCCACTTCCTAAGAAAGATCAAGATATCCCTTCCATCCTTTCCGATGATCCCATTAAAAGTCAAGAGCAAAGCACCTTTAAAGAGGATTCCAATGATCTTCCTCCTTGTCAAGATCAAATTATTCCTTTAAATCCTCCACAAGATCTTTTTGTTCCTCCATCTCCTTGTCTTAATGATCCATATACACTCCAAGATCTCTTTTCTTTTGATGATCCCATTATTTCTCCCATTCCATCTCTTGAAGAGCCTATCATTGAACCATGTCCACTACACAATCCTAGTCCCCCTCATGATCCTAAACCCCTTCATGATTTTAACGTGTCAGTGCAAGATGTTTATGAACCCTCAACATGCATAATGGGTTCTTCCGCTTTGGTCCAATCTGATCCACTTCAAGATCTCATTATTTCTCTCATATCATATCCACCTCATAATGGACTCACATCTTCTTCCCAAAGAAAAGAGTATCCTACAAGTCAAAATATTGATAAAGGCAAAGGAGTAGACCTTCATGAGAAAGAACCCCTCCATATCAAAGAAAATGTTAGGGGTCATGTCTACACAACTCACTCTCAAGACGTTGGTATCCCTCCATCAAAATCAAAATAAACACCTTCCCCATCATCCCTTCCATCCATCTTAGGTCCTTATATCCCTTCATCCTCTATGCAAGGTCAGCAAAGGCACACATCTTTGAGAACCTTCCAGTCATCCAAAAGAACTCCACTTCATTCCTATCCATCCATGCATTCCTTTCCCCCTCCAAGAAATTTGGATGCCAAGTATAAACGTCATAAGTCTAGCAATCCACATGTATTCAAGGATCAACATGTCCAATATAATTGACATGTCAAAACAAAGAACAATATGATCTATAAAGAAAAAGAAATATCCAAAAGGTCACAAAGGCCCATTGCTCAAAAACAAAAGTTGAAATCTATATGGGTTCCTAAATCCCTTGTGTTGGCAATGCACTCCAAGGAACCACAAATGCATGAAAAATCAAAAACCATGTGGATCCCTAAGCGGCTCCTTGAAGCACAAAAGCCTAAAGAAACATCTAACTTGGCATCCAAAATTGATATCCCTCTATCCAACCCTCTTAAATTTGTTCCTCCACCACCTTCTTCATCTGTTTTGGGCCCTTATGTCCCAAAATCCATAGCCCTTCCTCAGTCAAAATCTCAAAATCCAAAATACATCTTTCCTCCACCAGTCCATCACCCCTCAAGGTGTGTGCCAATGTTGATCTTGCCTTTATTTCCGTCCACTCAAGCCCAATTCTTCCAATGCCCTATCCATTATCCAATGCATATTTTCCATCCTTCAATCCCTTTGGTCCAATCCTTTACATAAATCCTTGCCTTAGTTTCATCTTATTTTCCATGTCCTTATCTTAGCAACGTCTTTGAGCATACTTTTAAAGGTCATGGTCCATTTTTTTCAAGGCTACTATCCAAAAAAAAATGCTTGAGTCCTCCTTCCATCCCCTATCATGTGTCCATCTTCTATTGACAAAGTCAAAATCCAAAAAAAAAAAAAAGACAAAAGAAAAAAATAAAGAAAAATAATTCATCCACTGGTGAAAACCTGGCAAACAGGCGCCTTGGGCAAGTACCATGATGAAAACTTGGCAAACAGGCGTCATGCGTAATCTTTGAACTTCTTGCACACCACACTTAGGGCCAGGTTTCTCCTTCATATCCTATTTCCCTTCATTATCCTATCATACCATGTCATACTCCTCCATTATCCTATTGTCCCTCATGCACATATCCCCTTTTCTAATTTGATCTTGACAAGGCTGAGGATCTTCATGAGCATCATGCATCTTGTTTGCAGCTTTTAGTCTATCATAGCTTTTGGTCATTTATCCATTTGCTTATTATAACCTTTCATCCATATTCCCTGTCTTATTGCAACTTTCTGCCACTATCACATCCTTATCCTACTCATATCCTTTATCCATTTTTGATCTTTCTTATCTTGTCCATATCCTCTCATCATCCATACTCTCTTCATGTCCCTTGATCTTGATCTGACATAAGGAAATGAAATGCAAAACATATTTTTCAAAAACCTCTTGACATGTCCCTCATGCCATGTCACTGCTTTACATTGTCATATCCAGTCTCTTGTCCCATCACGTAATAGCCCTTGAAAATTGCATCCGTATTGTCTCCATGATAAAAGGCCTTTGTCTTCCCTCTATCCACCATCATTTCAGCAAGCTTATTTATTCCCCTGTCATATTCCTTGCCTTGCTAGACACTAGGGGCAAAATCACAAAAAATCCCTAAAAATCATATAATGTCCTGAAAAAATCCCTAAAAATATCAAATAATGTCTTGAAATAATCCAAAAATATCAAATAATGTCCTCAAATAATCCCTAAAAATCAAATAATGTCTTGAAAAAAATCCAAAAAAATCACATAATGTCCTGAAAAAAATCCAAAAAAATCAAATAAAGTCTTGAAAAACGAACAAAAAAATTGTAAAAACTCGAAAAAACAAAACAATTTTTTTTTTTCAAAACATCAAAACCCAAAAACAATTTCCTTGGCATTTTGCATTTTGTCAATAAATGGTTCCCTTTGTGCATAGACAGATCGTTGAGCATACATCCAATGACAATCAATCAAACATTGTGCTTTAATGAAATCATGCATTAATAGATGAACTTTTCAATCAAACCAGACATTCAACCTGATCACAGTTGTCACATCAATCCAAATAGCATCAACATTACCATTGGTCCTTGTCAACATTATCATGAGTCTTATACAAGGTGTGGTATACTCAAAACTAGACTGTGTCCTGTCTTAGACGGGGTACCGCATTCCCTGGAACTAGATAGCATGATCATTCTTGTTTTTCACTTTTGACAATGACGATCAGACTGTTTGTTTGACTTGGTTGAATTTGTGCATCTTATCTTTTTACTGATTTATCTGTGGCTTTGATCATGTTCCTATGTTTCTCGATGATGTCACTGAGTGATTTAGAGTGACCGGGATGGTTCATGGTCCCTTTCCTTTTTTTTGTTGTGTTTGCTATTTGTGGAATGTTTGTCACAAACTGGGGCAACTATATCATTGGGTGTCTGTGATAAGTACATTCGCTTTGTGAACGCCGCACATACCTCGACCCTTGATGTATGCACCCTAGGATGATTCACTCATTCCTTGTGTGCGACATGTTTGTCTTATGCAAAGGGTTGCATTCCAGCTCTGGCTTCAATGCCATGATGCTCTGCATCCGCTTTGCTACAATAAATAAAGGTTCTCACCTACTTATGTGCATTTGTGAAAGCAAGTTTTCCTTCATCTCTAACTGTCCTCTATCTAATTTGTTCTTACTAACATTTCTTCCATCAGTCTTGGTAGTCCGTTCGAACCTATCGTCTTCTGTCATTCTTATCGATCACCTAGCCTCTTTTCTGGATTTTTTCGGCCAATTCCTCGAGGGGGCATGCATATGTCATTGTACTGTCTGGGGCATTTTCATTATTGTTCTTTGAAATAACACTTGAAATCGCATTGTCTCAGAGAGGGGCAAAATGTAGACATCTAAAAATGGTCAATGCTTGTGGAGTAATACTTTAACATTTGCGCATTGCCTTATTTTAGGGTTCTTGTGTTGCATTAACATTTCTTCTATGTTGCGCACTTGGTCTTTATCATTTGCGAGCATCGAGTCCTTCTTCTACATTCCTCATTTTTCTCGCTTTCAAATTTGGTCTTGTCGATAACAATCTCTAGTCATGATTTTGGTCGATCCTCGTCCTTGTCAATCTTGTCATTTTGCGATCGATTCGTCATCGATCCTTGTCCTTGTCAATCTTGTCATCTTGCGATCGATTCGTCATCGATCCTCATCCTTGTCAATCTTGTCATTTTGCGATCGATTCATCATCGATCCTTGTCCTCTTGTCAATCTCATCAATTTTGCGATCGATTTGTCATCGATCGTTGTCCTTTTCAATCGTGTCAATTTGGATCAATTAGTCATTGTTCCTCGTCAATCAATGCCTATCAATTTGGTCTCTTTATCAATCTTGGTCAATTTGTCAACCAATCTCAATCATTTATCAGCATTGGTCCTTTGTTAATCAAAATCATGATCGAATCGACATTAATTTCTTGTTGTCTTGACCTAATTCCTTGTCCTCTTATTTCTAGGGTTTTATGATTTATTCATTTAATCCTGATTGTCATTTTCCCTCTAGGTTAAATAATTTATTTATTTATCCTAAGTCTTCTTGTCACAATTAAATATTTATTTAATTGGCTAATTAATTCCCCCTCTTTTTGTGAATTAATTAATTAATGAAAAATTATTAATTAATTCACCTAATTTTCTAATTTCATCAATTTCTAATTTCCTAATTTCCAATTCATCATTTCTAACCTTATTTATTAATTGCTCCTAATTCCTAATTTTCCATTTCTCCTATTTTCTTCAATTTTTCTAATATTTCCCCTAATTTCATGGGAATGGCATTTCAATTTTGTTAATTTGTCATAATTTGTCAATCAATCAATCTTGCATGTCAATTTGTCATAATTTGTCAATCAATCAATCTTGCATAGAAAGTGTCAATTTTGTCATAATTTGTCATATTTGTCATTCTTGATTTGAAATTTCCTTTCAAATCTCTTCATGCTAATCTTGTCATCTCTCCAATTTGTCTATAAATTGGATGATTTTCTTCAATCAAGAGATCAATCAATCACATTTTCGAGTAACCTTATGCTACGAATTTCATCAACAACTTGCTTTCCACTTGCAAATGCACTTTGTAGGTGAGAACAACATCAAATTGGAAGGTGAAAGAAGAACAATGGAGGAACAATGAAGGAGATACAGGCTTTGGTTTTCTTTTTATTGTAGTATTTCATCTTCATGCCTTTATTGATTGTAATTAGGATTTCTTATCATTGCAATCTTGTTTTTGTGATTGAGCTAGTTTAATGTCTATTGCTTTGATGAATTCCAAATTCCTATCTACACACATAAAAGGTGATACTAGTAAGACTCCTTATGAATTATGGTTTGGTCGTACTCCTACTATCAGATATTTTAGAATTTTTGGAACTAAATTCTATATTAGAAAAGATGAAGCATTAGGGAAATTTGACCCTAGAAGTGATCAAGGAATGTTTTTGGGTTATTCTACTAAGAGAAAAACATACAGATGTTATAACAAAAGATTGAATAGGATTATGGAAAGCATAAATGTCAAGGTGGATGAGCAAAATAATAATCAGATCAGATCATATGACTATGGATTGGAAGATGAATTTGTCAGATCAGAATCAATAGTATAATCAGTTCTAAACATTGATCCAATTGCTATGGTAACATCAAAAAATTCCATAGTGACTGATGAATGGTAGAAAGAATCAGAAAGTTAAGACATTCCAAAAACTCCCAGGTATGTGAAGTTGAATCATTTTGAAGATCAGATCATTGGAGGTAAAAGGAAATGTGTAATGACAAGAAGAAGGTTAGCTACTAAAGAGGTATGTTTAATTTCTCAAATTGAACCACAATCATTTAGTGAAGCAAGTAAAGATGAGAATTGGATGAAAGTAATGGAAGAGGAACTAGATCAAATAGAAAAGAATAAGACTTGGGAATTGGCTCCTAGGCCTAAAGATAAGAATGTTATTGGATCTAAATGGGTTTTCAGGAATAAATTAAATGAGGAAGGTCAAGTTGTGAGAAATAAAGATAGACTAGTTTGTAAAGGGTATTCATAGGAAGAAGGATTTGATTATGATGAAACTTATGCTCTGGTTGCAAGAATTGAAGCGGTAAGACTATTTCTTACCTATGTTGCACACAAGAACTACAAGGTATATCAGATGGATGTCAAAGGTGCATTTTTGAATGGAGATCTTGAAGAGGAAGTCTATATTGAGTAGCCTGATGGATTTTCTTTATCAAATGACAAAGACATGGTTTGCAGAGTGAAGAAATCTTTATATGGACTGACACAAGCCCCTAGAGCATGGTATGCTAGATTAGATAAGTATCTTTCAAAGCTCAGTTTTAGCAAAGGTAATGTTGATAGTAACTTATATTATTAGATTGAGCATGATGACATACTGATCATTGAAGTCTTTGTGGATGCTATCATTTTTGGTGGAGAAGAAAGTTTATGCATAAAATTTGCTGATGATATGAAGAATGAATTTGAAATGTCTATGATTGGTGAGATGAAAATTTTCTTAGGTTTGCAGATTACTCAGACTGATAAAGGTATTTTCATCTATCCAACTAAGTATATAAGGGAATTGATTAAGAAATTTGGACTTGGGAATTCTAAACCTGTCGGTACTCCTATGATAACCAGTTGCAAATTGTCAAAGGAAGATGAATCTCCTAGAGTGAATCCTAGTAGATACAAATCAATGATTGGTGGATTACTGTACTTAACTCAGACTAGACCTGATATAATGAATGTTTTTTGTATTGCTTATAGATTTTAGTCAAATCCTAGAGAAACTCATGATATTGTTGTCAAAAGGATATTCAAATATTTGGTAGGTACAATAGATTATGGGTTATGGTATCCAAAGGATGATGATTTCAGACTTTGTGCCTATATAGACTCTGATTGGGCAGGAGATGTGGATGACCGGAAGAGAACTACAAGTGGTGCATTATTTCTTGGAAAGAAATTATTTTCATGGATTAGCAAGAAACAATCATACACTTCATTATCTGCTACTGAAGTTGAATATGTAGTTGGTGCAACTACTGTACTCAGATTTTATGGATGAAACAGATGTTGAAAAATATAAGGGTAAGTTTTGATGAACCTATTGTTATTCATTGTGATCATACTACTACTATTGATATGTCAAAGAATCTGGTATTTCATTCCATATCAAAACACATATTTTATAAGGTATAATTTCTTGAAAGAAAAGGTTGAATCAAAGGAATTCAGATTGGTTTATGTTCCTACTAAGGAACACATTGTAGATATTATAACAAAGCCATTGCCTAAAGATACTTTTGAATATCTCAAAGATTAGTTGGGGGTGACCACCCCTCTGGAAGAGACTTAGAGATGCAGGGATGCATCAATCCAGTGAGCTTATCAGACATACTTTCTGATCCAGGTTGATGAGATGATGCTACTGCTCAGGGGGAGTAGTCAGCTATCTGGTTCAGTTTATTCTTGGTTTGGTACCCATCCTTTGTCATTGATGTCAAAGGGGGAGATGGTGTTCATGTGAAAAATATTTAATATTTGGGGAGATGGTGTTCATGTGAAAAATATTTAATATTTGGGGAGATGGTGTACTTAGGGGGATATATATTTTAGATCAATCTTTGGGAGATTGTTGGCATTCCTGGCACTTGGATGTTTTTCACATTCAATGTTGCCATCAATGCCAAAGGGGGAGATTGTTGGAAATATGCTGGATTTGGTTAAGTGTTGTCATTGATGTCAACACCGTATCTTGGTTGGATATGGTTCTGCTATCCTGGTTGGACCTATCCCGGTTAGACTTGGTGTTTGTCTTGGTTTTGGCTGTGATTCTAATCCGGTATGATCATATCACTGGATTTGGTTTTGGATGGTTATTCAGGATGGCTACATTCTGATAGACTTATAAAGCACTAAGAGGGGGGGTGAATCAGTGACAACAAAAAAAATACCACTTTAAACATAGACCAATAAAGACAGTTAACCAGTTTTCTTAACACTATGCATGCAATCTAAAATGATATTAAAGCATCCATAACAAGTAAAACATCCACCATAACACGTGTTTATACATGGAAAAACCAACTGGGAAAGACCATGGTGAGATGGGACTCACAAGTTAGCTATCTGCAGTAATAGGTAACTGACCGGTTAGGGTCTACAAAGTGCTCTGCTAGGAGGGAATCCTGTTAAAGATCCCAAAAGCCCTGTTAGGAGCTATACCCTGTTAAAGGTATTACCCTATTAGGAGTAACCTCGATAGAGGATTTTAAACCCAAACTAATGGATGACCTTGTTAGAAGATTTGTACAATGAAGCTTGTTAAAGATTACCCAGTCAGGGGATTTGACTGTTGTAGTGATTAGAAAATAATAGGGGGCGTGATCTAGAAGTAGCACAAATTTCTTGAATAGATCATCTTCTACTCACTCAAAACTGCATCACCGACATACTCTGCAACACCTTTAACAACTTAACACTTCTATCTCGCATCATGAAAATAGTTCATCATAATGTCATTATATAGACATTAGATTTAATGTCGGCTTAGGAATCTCATCACAATTTCCTAAGTGCAGTGTATTTGGATAATCTAACATAACTCATCACAAATTGCCACCAAATCTGTCAGTTAGGGATAACTCATCACAATCGGTGATAACTCGTCACACAATCAGTGAAACCAGTTGGAACACTGATACCAGTTAAGAGTTAACCACTTCCAACTTATAAATCGATTGTCCTCCATTTGCTTCTTTAATGATCTCCACTGAATCTCCAAGATGGTGTCATGCCATTCCTGCATATATTGGTTGTCTACATATACCAGTTAGACACCCTCAAAACCGTTTGAACTTCACTATACATATAATACCGGTTTTGCAATACAAAGACTTAGGAGTAATATTGGTTTGTCTTAACTAAGATAACTATGACAATGCGAACATATGTGTGTGTATACATATGTCATCAATGACAACACATGAAGTCATCCATTAAAATCATCATCAAGCCAACAATCTCCCCCTTTGGCGTTGATGGCAACACTTAGAAAATTTTACAACTTTATAACTAAGTGTGCTTACAAAAATTGTACAAACATATTTCTACTCCCCGTTAAAAATACATACAAATTTTTCACAACACATACATATTTCTACTCCTCCTTTGACAATAATGCCAAATTAAAAAGTAAAATACATATATATTATATCAAAATTTGCATCAAAAACTACATATACAAAAAGATAAGAGTCTTTATCAAGGAGTGTTCACTGCAATTTTCAAGAAAATGTCACTGAAAGTGATCTTCATCTGAGAAAAATCATTTTCCCATGTTTCCAATAAGGTTTCAATGATCTCAATGGTTGTCACAATATGTGTAGCGGATTCTTCCATCACATCCACTGTGCTCATCTTTGGAGTTGTCAAAACCACTTCTGCATCCCTATATGCCCGTTGTAAGATGTCCACTTTGGGTCTCAATAGGTTCTTGATTTCCTTCAAGGATCGAAGTCTCTTAGCCTATTCACAATCATAGATATCTAGCCGATTTTGCAAATCATCAACTGATTTGCCAAATGCTAAGGCTGAGTCCTATAAAGGTATGTAGGCAATACATATCCTTTCTAGTTCTTGTTTTGTCTCTTCTCTCCTCTTAATCAAATCAATATCAAAAAATGAAATGTTAGATGTATAGGATATTATCCTTCTTCCAGTTTCAATAGAAGTCGTCAAAAGATCTTTATTCAGAGATAAAGCAATCTTCTCTGTATTAATATCTTTCATTATTTTCTCTCCTCTTTTCCTTCTGTAATTCTTCTTAGCTAAAGTCTGAGCAGCTTCTTCAAGGGACTTCAGTTGGTTAGATGCATCAGCAACCAATAGGCCAAGCTTTCCAATAGGAGTTGACAAATTTCCAATGTTAGTCTCCGGTAGAATACTTGACAGAATCTCAATGACAGTTTGAATTGTTTTTGCTTCCTTCCTCTGCTCTTTCAATCCTTTCTTCTAAGCTCTAGATTGCATCACTGTTGCAATCTCCATGAGTTCAGATGCACTCATATTTTCTACATGTAGAGGCCCTTTGATGCCTATTGAGTCATCCTCATCATCAATTGGTTGCTTAACCATTGCTTTTTCCTTTTCAGCTGCTAGCTTCTCCTCCATTTTCTCTTTCTCTTCCTCCTTTTTCTGTTCAGTTTCCTTCACTTCAACCTCTTTCTCAGGTTTCTCTTTCTCTTTTTCTACCTTTGTTTGTTTCTTCTGTGGATCTGTTGTAACTGGTGGCAGTTGATTTTCCACTTGGTGTTCTTTTTCCGATGGAGGTTGAATATCCACACTAGGTTAAATTACCGGTGCTTTAGCTGCTTCCTGTGTAACAGTAATGATGGGTTGCTGTAAAGGTTCCATAACTAGTTCAATGATATTACTAGATTTATCAATGGTGTCCTAGATAGAATCTACAAAGATAACCGGTAGAGAAGTAGTGTCATCCTTATCCTTAATAGGATAGACAATATCTGGTACAATAATTTCTTCTTCATCTAACTCCAGTTGAGCTCCAGTTTCTGTTTGATCAGTTTTATGAGACTTCATCTGTTCATGCATGCTTTGAATATTTCTAGCTATCTGATGAGTTTCAAATTCAACAAATTGGAACTTTCCATTCAATAACTTCAATCTTTTTGCCTTAAAATGAAACTGTCCTTTGAAATTATCAAACAATTCTAATAATTCATCTCTAGACAATTCAAGAAAATATTGAATCAAAATACTATCAATAATTTCTTGATCATGTTCAACATCCACTTTCCACTTATTCACAAGAATAGAATACAAAGAATTAGAAATATCCTTTTTAATGTCCTTAGGCAACCGATTGTATTGACACAAGTAGTTGATTACCTCTTGAATAATTTGTTTCTTCTGATCATCATCAAATGAATCAAAATATTTTTTCATATTATCAAACCTATTCCTCCCTAATGTTTTTACAGTTCTCTCAAAATCAGTCATAGGTTTGTAAAATAAAGCATTAATAGGAATACTCTACTTTGAGGTATCCCCTATTGGTTTGGCTTTCTTACCAGTTGCTTTCATCTTCTTTGGTTCCTCTTTAGTGTCGGTATCATCAATTTATGCTTGAAGAATAAGTTGCCTACCTCTCTTCTTCGTTGCAGTCTACTTCTTAGCATATACTTTGGGTGTTGGTTCCTTTTTTATTTGAACACTTCTTGTCACCCTTGTATCGATGTTCATTGAAGGTGCTTGCTCATCTTTATTCTTCTTCTCTTTGGCAGAATTGGGTTTAGTAGGTGCATTTCTTTCCTGGTATGTTCCTAGTCTTTTCTTCCTCTTATCCTTGGGAGATGCCAAAAGGTTGTTGGCATATCCGATTAATAAGTCATAGTTTACTTCATAACTCATTTCATCCATTTCATCCTCCCTGGGTTCTATGGCCTCCATAAGACAAAAATTTGTGGTGACTGTGAAACAAATATCTTTTGCAAAGTGTTTCACCACATCTTCAGGTAGCCTTGACCTCATACTCATCTTCTTTTGGAATTCATTAAAATATTTGTTCATTGCAATAGAAAATGTGTTCTTTACATCCTTAATGTTGTTCTTGATTTGAGTAATTACCGGTATGTCCTTTGACATTGAATGTCACCAATTCCTAGTAGGAAATTCTAAAAATAAAAGAATAGACCAATCAATAGTTAACCAAATTTGAACTTTTGATTGTTGTCTTTCTTAATTGATTGCAGGTTCAACATCAATTGGATCCTTATAGCCTCGCATAAGTCATAATCTGCATTCTCAGCAATCATTCTGTAAGTTGTATGCACAACAACAGATGGCACCCTGTTCATTCTACTAGAATAAAATATCCTGTAACCAATGACCATAGTTGCAAGTCTAACTATTGGGTCCTTAATGTTGTTGATTGAAAATGCATGACCATCAGAGGTATTCTGAGTTAGTGTAACCACAATTTCTTTTGAAATTTTCCCCAGCTTTGGGACTTCATCAGTTTTCCAAAAACCAGTCGCTGCATGAATTGCTTCCTTCATGATTGTGTGCAACCTTTCAAGATACATATTTTCACCATGCACATGACTAAGAATTATCCTAACATGTTCTTCTTCAAAATATTCAAGAAAATATGATACATTGTGAAAACCCTTTTCATAAACCCTACTGTATTCTCGGGTTTGATTTTGCCGCTTTTATCACAAAAGGATTTCAGTTGAGAATACATTGATAGTGATCCTAATTATTAAATTTTACAGTCAATGTAACTGGATAAATCTTCTTTTATCATAAAAACATCAAGAACTTGAGACAATGCATTATATGACACTATTTTGTTTAGACGACGATGCCATTCTGGATAAACTCGATTTGAGAGAGATTAACAAAAGAATACCTTATTTCCTTCATACTAGCAAGGTTTCTGGTTTATCTCTCGAATGTACACCTGTTCTGCCTTCTCTAATCTTCGAATCCAATTCAATCTTTCAATTTGCAACACAAATCCATCTATAATCAGCTAGCAATTATCTTTTTCTCTCTATAGGTGCTCAAGAACTGTCTTTCGAATGCAATTAGGATAAAAATAACATGGTAGAACTCATTTTTATAAACTTACCCATTGCATTAATTTCTCAACTGAGAGGCTAACAAACCCTAATATATCGCTTAACAAAACTTTCCAATACTGACAGGTATATAACCGGTTGACAATATTTTGAAAAACTGATGGACAACGATATCAATAATTCTCACAAAACAACTCAAAATGCAAAAACTCCCTTACCACACATTCTTCAAGGGGTCCGGAAGTAGATTTACTGCTATGCTCCCCTTAGACCTGTTTGAAAGGCTTAGCTCTCTGGTGCAAGATTCTCCACACTAGGTGAAGGGATAGATTCTTTTGCAGACTTGTCCTCACTCTTCTTTTTCTAGATTTTGTTCATTTCTACTCTGGTTTCCTTAGTATTGACCTTCTTCTTACCTTTATGATCTTCATAGTGGTTAACTGGTTTGTTCTACATAACTTTTCCATGTGTCCTAGTTTGTGACAATGATAGCAAGCCATTGCAGATGATCTCCAAGGTCCTACATTACCTCTTCCAGTTCTCCTTCTATAGTTTATAGCCACATGACCATAATTGTTACAAATGGTGCAAATCACATTAGTTACCTTTTCCATTTCATATGGACTAAACCGGTTGACATAGGGTTTCTACCAGTTCATGTTTCCCCAGTTGTCATAGGTTCTTCTCCAATCACCATTAGGTCTTGGATTCATGTGAGGTGCCAGATTGTTTGCTCCATATCTGCATTCAATTGATATATGTCTATACATGATGCATGTAAAATAATGATCTTGAAATATCCTAGATACATACCTAGCATTTGCATTATAGCCTGTATTCTCATTAGGTCTGCTTCTACACATGCTAGTAGTATGTCCGGGTTTGTGACAGATAAAGCAAACAAGTTTAAAAACTTTCTTATCGGTAGGCTTGTTAGCCTTAGGAGAAGTTTTACCATTGTGCATGTTTCTCTTTGTACCAGAAGATTCTCCTTTCTCAAATGTATTGAAACCTAGTCTAGATGTGTCACCTTTCATCCTCTGAGATTGGATCTTCTTTAAATCCGGCCCTTAGGGTTTCAGGCTCTTCCTTGGTTGCATCAAGCACTCTAGCCATTTATAAATAACTCATATCCCCCATGGTGGCTTTAGGTTTCCCTTCCAAGTGATTAAGCCTTAAGGAAGTTTGGCTCTGATACCAATTGATAGACTTATAAAGCACTGAGAGGGGGGGGTGAATCAGTGATAGCAAAAATAATACCACTTTAAACATAGATCGGTAAAGACAGTTAATCGGTTTTCTTAACACTATGCATGCAATCCAAAATGATATTAAAGTATCCACAACAAGTAAAACATCCACTATAACACAAGTGTTTATAGGTGGAAAACCCAACTGGGAAAAACCATGGTGAGATGGGACTCACAAGTTAACTATCTACAGTAATAGGTAACTGACCGGTTAGGGTCTACAAAGTGCTCTGCTAGGAGTAAATCCTGTTAAAGATCCCAAAATCCCTATTAGGAGCTATAGCCTATTAAAGGTATTACCCTATTAG
This sequence comes from Cryptomeria japonica, assembly GCF_030272615.1. NCBI lineage: Eukaryota > Viridiplantae > Streptophyta > Pinopsida > Cupressales > Cupressaceae > Cryptomeria > Cryptomeria japonica. The sequence continues at coordinate 77,997,699 of NC_081407.1, read as the reverse complement.
GAGTAACCTTGGTAGAGGATTTTAAACCCAAACTAATGGATCACCTTGTTAGAGGATTTGTACAATGAAGCTTGTTAGAGCTTACCCAGTTAAGGGATTTGACTATTGTAGTGATTAGAAAACAACAGGTGGTGTGATCTAGAAGTAGCACAACTTGCTTGAATATATCATCTTCTTCTCACTCAAAACTAGATCACCGACATACTCTACAACGCCTTCAACAACTTAACCCTTCTATCTTGCATCATGAAAATAGTTCATCATAATGTCATTATATAGACATTATATTTCATGTCAGCTTAGGAATCTCATCACAATTTGCTAGGTGCAGTGTATATGGACAATCTAACATAACTCATCATAGATTGCCACCAAATCTGTCGGTTAGGGATAACTCATCACGACCGGTGATAACTCATCACACAATTAGTGAAACCGGTTGGAACACCGATACCGGTTAAGAGTTAACCACTTCCAACTTATAGATCGATTGTCCTCCATTTTCTTCTTTGATGATCTCCATTGAATCTCCAAGTTGGTGTCATTCATTCCTGCATATATTGGTTGTCTACATATACCGGTTAGACACCCTCAAAACCATTTGAACTTCACTATACATATAATACCTATTTTCCAATACAAAGACTTAGGAGTAATACCGATTTGTCTTAACTAAGATGACTATGAGAATGTGAACATATCTGTGTATACATGTGCCATCAATGACAACACATGAAGTCATCCATTACAATCATCATCAAGCCAACACATTCTTGTCATATTGGTTCATGATTTGGTGCTCTAGAAGGTATCACTTATGTTCCCGGTTGGTATTTCCTGGTACCGATTAGCTTTACTGGTTAGCGATATTTGATGATATGGTTCAGTGATTTTGGTCTGGCTTATGGGAACAGTTTCTAACATGTTGAAGATGCTTTTTGATTGTGTTATATTTTTTTGGTGGCTTCGCATTGGCTAATGTGCTGTTATGGTGGTCCTATTTGGATCCGGTTAGATATTTTGTGTTGTTACACTGAGGGTTTCTACTGGTTGGAAAAAAGTGTTGGATATTGGTCTTAGCATGATTTTTGATGGATATAATTGTTTGGGAATTCAAATTAGGTCCATGCTATGTAATGCAAATCATAATATTAGTCCGGTGATATTGCATGATGCAATTTTTGTAATTATGGGTTTATGGGTTTAGGGTTTAGTCAACCTTTTCAATAAGGTTGATCATATGTATTTCAAGGTGACTTATTTGTGTAATTTGGATATGGATGGTGTCGATGGTTATGTCTGCATTATCAGAGAAAGGTTTATGTGTGAACAGTGATATATCATTTAGTGGAAGATTGTAAAGGTTTTGGTGTTGTAGGGCAGACATTTGTGCTTAACCGAAACTGTATCAAGCATTAGGATATGCTACTTTCACAATTCATTCTTCCCGGATTGTAGTCTGATGTTTTTGTTAGTCAATGAGACTTTATTTTGTGATGAGTAGTGAACTCTAGGCAGTTGGCCTAATTGCAAGTGCAATCCCCATTGTAATTATTTCACATACTGCTACAAAAGTATTATCTGATTGTGGGTAGGGTTTCCCATTGTGGTTTTTCCCTTTACTGGGTTTTCCACATCAAAAATATTGGTGTTTTGTGTACTATGCTTTCATGATTTATCTTTCATTGTGTTGGTTTCTTTATGCTCCAATATAAAGGTTATAATCTACATTAACTATGAATATTGGTAGATAACTGATTCACCCCCCCTAGATCAGTTTTCCCTTGGTATCAGATCTATCTAACATATATAAGACTTGTGCAAAAGATCTCTTTGGTGTGTGGTATGGTTAATATGTGAGTAATTGGTGATCGAGAATCCTTTGTATTGCAATCTCATGTGTGCATTCTTGATCCAGTAGTTTATTGAGACGTGAAACAGAGTAGAGTTGCATAGCAGATATAGCCAGAGATTTGGCGCTTAATCAGAACTCATCTAGGTATTATTAGATGCTATTTTGGATTTATTTCATTGTATTTCATTACTGTAATTGATCAGTAAGGCAGTGAGCCTTCTGGGGTTGAAGCCCTTATTGTAATTGAGTATTGATCTCTAGGCAATGTTCATGAATGCTTGTGCATTCCCTCTCATGTAATATTGTTTTGCTACTAGCCATAGTAGAATAATATTGTGGGTTCAAATCCCATTGTGGTTTTTCCCATTTGGGTTTCCACGTAAAAAATCTTGGTGTTATGATTTTGTGGTTGATTGTTTTGAGTTTTTACATCTCATTTTCATGCATTTGCTTCTAGTGGTTTAAAGTTAGATCTGAAAATAAGATAACCAGTAGAACATTGATTCACCCTCCCCCCTCTTAGTGTTCCTTGATTCCAATAGTACTATCAGATGCATAGTGTTGTGTATTTGAGATACAGATCTATTAGTTGTGGCATGATACTGCTCCAAGTCTAGGCTTGGGAGCATATTTCTATCTCTAGGCATGTGACTCATGTTGATTTGTAGCCTGGGGAGCCATACACTTTTAGATATACACCCGGGATTAGGCATAGGGTCTTGGGTAACACTTTGTATTGGTCACATCAGATTGACATCTTGCAACACTTTATTTGGAGACCTTAGTTGGATTGCCTCGGTTGGGCAGATGATGATCAACATTTACCATTCTGCAGGCATCAGAGATTCCTTATAGGTTAGGAAATTTGGGGAGGTACAGGTTGTACCTACTGTTACATCTTATTTTTCTCGAGTTGCTCGAGAGGTATCTGATTGGGGAGCATGTATATAGCCTCATGTGGCTGCTGTAGAGTTTGATGTACTGCGTCCAGTATAGTGGGGCTAGAGAGTTGGTGTTGTAGATCTGGGCATGACACCACAATATGACACATGGTGGGCCAAACATAGGTCTATTCCACTTACCGATCCTACACTTCCTATCACAACTTGGTAGATACATCATCAAAGATAGTGGAGGGGGGATGATGAGGAGGAGGGAGAGGGAGATGAGGGAGATGACAGAGGAGATGGGGGTGACAGAGGAGATGAGGAGGGAGATGGAAATGAGGACATCAACATCGGTGGAAACATTGACTCTAGTATCAATGGGGATGATGATGATTCAACTTTAGGATCATTGAGCAGCAATGATGGTTATGACAATTACTTGCCAGAGTTGGAGGATGCTCCAGCTGTAGAGGGAGGTGGGGATGAAGGACAGGGTGGGGATGGAGATGATGATGATCCGTAGGTTTTGAGAGCACATATTCAAAGTCTGGAGGATGCCTTATCCATAGAGAGAAAGAGGAACATGAGTGATTGTGATGCCTATTAAAGGGGTTATGCAGCCTTAGCCATAGAGAGGGATCAAATTCGTATTGAGAGGGATCGTCTCCAGAGGGAGAGAGATGATGCAGTGAGGAGGGCTCAGTTGGAACATGATGCCTATGATAAGTATAGGGCCTCTGATACAGGCATGCTGACATGCGTTGATCACCTTATTCATTTATCTAAGGAGCATATGTATTGGCATTGAGAGTACGAGAGAGTTTTCCTAGATGGAGAGCGAGTTCCAATCTATAGTTCTTATATATCTGACAAGAGATCTAGCAGATCTACCTCTCAAGTTACGAGTAGTGCGGGCATCATGGGTCCACCTTGGGCATCATTGGGACATCCTGGGGCAAGATCTAGCAGACATGATCCACCTAGAGATAGAGGTAGTGACGGTTGAGACACTTTGTACCATGTTATATGAGCCTTTGGGCATTTCTAATGATTGCATTCAGACACATTATCATTTTTGAGTTATATATATGATATGTAGTTTTAGCGGAGATCTATTATGCTTTGTGGTATTTACTTGATGTATGATTCTATGTGCTTTATGTGATGTGTGACTTATATATGCTTTGATTTGTATGGTTAATACAATGATTTTATGAGTTATGAATGCACTCAAATTAATGCATCTTTTATGATAGTAAGTCTATGTGAAAAATGCATCTAAATGAGCTATATGTTAATGATATTAATGCAATTTAAATGACTAAATGAATGCAATATGAACTATATGAATACAAAATTAACTATATGAATGTTATGTATTTTTGTTTGACATATGCTAGAATATTAATTTACCCCTTTTGACTCAAATATCCCTAGAAGAAATGTTAGCAAGAGGGAATATTGATGAAAGAATAATGTTAGATGACACGATAGAAAGTGATGCAGAAAAAGATGATTGAAGAAAGAAATAGTAAGGAAAGAATCAACAAACTTAGAAATAAGAAAATGAGATGAAATCATAATGATTGATTCATGAATTTGTGTCTTTATTCATAGCGCAATATATTCATCACTGAGCCTTATTATGTAACAATGGAGATTTACACATCATGGTATATGGAACCAATACATAAAGATATCTCATTGAAGAAACAAACACATATTAGACAAGGAGTGAACCCTCCATTTTGGGAATAATGTTAGGATTCGAGGTATGTGTGGCATTCATAATATGAATGCTCTTATTACAGACACCCATAACACCTATCCTAGAACTTCATTGGCTCACACCGCAAAAAACAAACAAAGAAAAAGATAATGCCCATCATGGCTCCTCTAGTCACTTGTGGACATCCTTGAGTAGCATAGGAACATAATCTATCACCAAATGATAAAAGATAGAGACTAACTAGGACAAAATTCAGTAGCTATACTGATATGTGCCTTTGTTCTTGATGTGATGGTTGATAATGTATGATCTTAGAAAGTGTGGACCTCGTTTATGACTGACCTGTCTTATTTTGAGTGTATCCATCTCTCTTTAGGACAAGATACTGATCACTTGATATGGATATATGACGATTGATAAGACAACTTGATCAGTTGATTGCAGATGTTGATTAGATAGTTGTATCCTTTGTTCACTTTGTGCGAAGTGTTTGTTGGATATCTGCTAGGGTGTTTGATTCTTGCGAGACATTTTATTGCAAGTTTTTTTATTGATTTGATTATTTAGTTCTGTTTCAAGAGCTTTTTCGATGTTTTTAGATTTTGTGGATCATATTTGAATGCTTTTTGTTAGTTTTTTCAAGATCGTATTTGAATGTTTTTGGTTGATTTTTCCAGGACTTTATTTGGATGTTTTTCGTTGATTTTTTCAAGACTTTATTTGAATGTTTTTGGTTGATTTTTTCAGGACTTTATATGAATGTTTTTGGTTGATTTTTTTTAGGACTTTATTTGAATATCTTTTGTATGATTTTTTGGATTTTTTTGGCTATGCCCGTAGTATGTAGATCTGTAATGATATGATGATCTACAGAGTGCACATGGAAACAATGAAATTTTTGACATGACCTATGTTAATGCAATATGCATGATGAAGATACATTTGTTATTTGAACAAGAACAACTATGTTTGTTTAGCATTTTATAATACACCAATTGAATTAGAGGTGCAAAACATCTCATAGATAAGTGGTCAATCGATCCTCAAGATCCCTTGGAACATACAAATTACCACACTTAGTGACTAGGATTTACAAATGGAGATGCGGAAAAATTCCCCATTGATTCTCAAAAATTTGATCTTCTTTTGCCTATGTGTGTGGAAGTAAGTTAATTCCCTCTCTTGTGTTCACTAAAGATCCTTGGCATCCTATATGACTAGCTATGTGCATTATTATAACTTCAAAAGCATCTTGGATAGAGCCTCGTTGCCAGCAAACTTTAAGGGCTCGGACAAGGTTATAGACCATAATTGTTGGCATTTGATGATTTGGTGATTCTCAAGTTTAGTTTCATGGTTTTCAATGCTTGCAAATTCTTAGGAGTTGTCATTTATGGAAAATCATCCTACTGATCTGATCCGGTATGAAGTTTTGGCTAACCAGATGTCTTAGATAAAGTATTCTTAAATTAAGACTGTTAGTGCAGTTCAATATACAGTTTTGTGATCATTCTCATTTCTAGTGAAGTAGGTTTTTGTTTCAGTGATTAGTGATTAGTTGGTTGGGTATATGAAGTAGATTATCATGAAAATCCACCCTCCGGTGTTAATTCATATGCTTGTTTGAAGATCTGGTATCCGGTAGAGCAGTAAAGTAGAGTATTCTTCATGTTTTGTGTTGTATCGTGTGTTTGGATTCTTTAAGTTGATTTCGGTGATTGGAAATGTGTTTGGGGCGATATGTGAGACCTATAGGAAGTGTGTGATCTTATATTTTGGGTCCTAAGTATGGTTTGGTAATAGATCCAAGCCGAGTTACAGCTACACATTTCACATTTTGATAATTGGTGAAGCCAACTTATAGCTACACATTTCATATTTTGATAATTGGTGAAGCCAACTTCTAGAAGATTAACTTTTGTATGTGTGGATATATAAGATCGATTTGGATGATGCATTTGGTGTGATATATGATGTGGTAGACCATTTTGAAGTGCTTGAGTGCAGTTTCACGTGGGCATCTTGATCTTGGTTGATCTGGTAAGCAGTTGTAGAGCAAAACAAAGCAGATAAGTAGATTAGTTACAACGGATCATTTTGCACTTACCAGAACTGATTTTTGGCATAATCAGATGCTATTTTACAGTTCACTACTTATTGTAATTGGTTTGTAATGTTTTTTAAGGCAGTGAGCCTTCCTCCGAGGTTGTTGCCCTATTTTTGTAACTTAAGTAGTGAGCTCTAGGCAATTTGTCTAAATTGAAGTGCATTCCTCTTATGAAATATTGTTTTTCTATTGGCCATAGTGAAATAATATTGTGGGTTCAAATCTCACCACGGTTTTTCCCATTTGGGTTTCCAGGTAAAAATATTGGTGTTATGGTTACATGGTTACTTGTTTTATGTTTCTGCACTTTTGTTTCTTTGTAGTTCATTCAGTGGTTGAAGAATAAGAATAACAAGTTTGAAATTTATAGAACACTGATTCACCCCACCTCTTAGTGTTTATTGGTTCCAACAATTGGTATCAGAGCCTAGTTGATCTGAGGAATCCTAACCACTTGAGGAAGGTATGGAAGATTGAATCAATGAATTCTGGTTTGTAGAGACAACTTTGTGTGGTACTTGAGGATCTCGATGCAACAAGAAATGAAATAAGTTACTTAAAGAGAAACTTGAGTGCAGTTGAAGACTTCATTAAGGATTTGAGAGAACAAGTCAACACTTCAAGAGATAAGAGGAAAGAGTTGATGGACAAGTTGAAGGAGAAATAGGGGCAGAGAATTGAAGACCAAAGCAAAATTGATGAATGTGAAAAGCTTGCTAGAGAGAATGTTGTATTGAAGAATAGGATGCAATCCATTGTGATGAAGCTGACTAAAGAGATTGAAGACCAAAAGAAGAATGAAGAAATTTTGACTCAATCATTGAAAGACAGATCAAATGAATGCTACAAACTTATCTATGAGAATAATCAGTTGAAGCTTGAGTTGATGAAATCAAGGAATGAAGAACAAGAACTTGAAACACAGATTGTTGCCTTAAGATATGAACTTGCTACTGCAAATGAGTACAAAGACAAATTTAATTCTATCTCAGCAAAGCTTGATGAGATGTTGGAAAATCAGAGACATGGAAAGGACACAAGAGGACTTGGATATGAGAAAGGAGAATCTTTTGGTTCTGAACAGAGCAATGCAAAGCCTAATCATTAGAAGAGAAGGAACCCTTCGGTAAGACAACCTAATGCTTATAAATTCAATAGTAGATATTTTACTTGCAATAAATTTGGTCATATGGTAAATCAATGTAGAAGTAGGATGAATAATGAAATGATGAATAATATGATGAACAATGTTCCTACCTTTATTGATCAATGTTTCAAATGTAACAATTTTGGTCATAAGTCAAACTTGTACAGAATGATAAATAACTTTCAAAATAAGAGATGTTTTGCATGTGGGATGTTTGGACATATCTCTAACTAATCCAGGATGAGACCAAATAAGATGAATTTTAGAACTATGCAGAGAAATTTTGTTTGTCATGCATGCAACAAACAAGGTCACATTGCAAGGTATTGCAGAAGTAGGAATAATGGTCTAGTAAATAAATGCAAATCAGATGAGAAAGGCAAAGAAAAAGTAGATGACATCAAAGATCATCATAAGAAAATGTGGGTTAAGAAAGAAGACTTCAACATGGAGAATGGATCTTCACCTAAATCTGATGATGGAACCTCATCCGATAACTAGGGATTTTTGGCCTTAGGGGGATTTTTACATGCAGATTCATAGACCCCCTCTTTGGTGATCTGTAATCGATTTTAGAAGGTTGCAGAAGGTTTAAATCATGTATGCAGATGTTATCCAAAAAATCTAATGGAGATTTGAGGCTCCGGTAAGAAATTTCATGAAAATCAAGGTAACTAGTTGAAGCATTTATTACAATGCAGAATTAGGTTTTCAGAGGTTAAAAAGGCATTTCAAAGGTTTAATTTTCACAATGTGATCAAGACAAAAGAGTAGTGTAGTGAAGAGAGGATATTTGGTGATCTAAATTCAACTTGCAGCAATCCAAAAGCGATTTCTTGCGCTCGGTTGAATCAAAAGGTATTTATTTATTTCATGAAGCTATCTATTTTCAAACCTTAGATTCAAAATAGCATCAACATCTAGAATTACTACCCTATTGGTTGTTGATATTAAGGATAGGGCTAGACCTATTTTTAAGAAACACCCCTTCAAGTTTGTGAAAGATGATTTGGAAGGAGCATTTTCTTCGGTACCCTATGACATTCTTCACAACGAGGATATCAAGGCATACATCCATTGTGATCTTGAGGAGCTCGGAAGTGCTGATATGTTGTCCCTGTACAACAAACATTTGGCGAACAACTTGGGGAACCTTAAACCAAAATATCAAAATCTGCAGGAAAAAGGTTTTGTGCAGTTCATCCATTTCCCATCGTTTGATGAATTGGAATGGATCTAGTACATCCTCATCTGAGTCCATGATGAGTTCATGTGGCTATATAGGCCCTATAAGATCATTAAGCAGACAATTCAAGCTATGACATACCTAAGTGCAATCGATGAAGTAATTGGTCTGAGAAAGGTATCAAATAACACTATAATAGCCACTACTAGTTCTCAGTTTGACAACAAATCAATGACTATCAATGACATCTTGGAGAATGATGTCAGATTTGCATCAATGGTGGTTGGTTATAAATTCTATCAATCAAGAAGACAATATTCACTCTGGGACTGCATTTTATTTAGCATATCAAATTCTGAAGGAAGATAAGAGGTATGATCTATGTGAAGTTCTCTTCAATAAATTGTTGAGTAACTTGAAGAAGATAAAACAAGATAAAAAGCACACCTTCAAGTTTGGTACTCTTATTGTTTGTTTGGCCTTGTACTTCATGAATGAGATTCTCATAGTTGGCAAAGTCTAGAAGGCTTATGACAAACTAGTGGCCATGCAAATCAAGGAAGGGATAATGGGAATTGGTGATGCTACAATGAGAATATCCACATTATGGAACTATTTCAAGACCTTCCAGGCCTCTATGAAAGCTTGAGAAAGAATCTCTAAAGCCATTGTAGAGAAGTATGAGAAAACCATTTGTTTCATGGTTAACAAAGACCAATGTTTAATGGAAGTTGTTGAGCCAAGGACTGTGTGGATCCTTCTCATGGGATATGAAGTTGATGCAGATATCCTTAATGCCTATTAATAATGCATGTTGAGCCAGCTAGTGGATGAAAAGGAAGAAATATTTTGTACATTCAAGGAAGAGGACCTCACCTTGCACAAAAAGTTCATTGATGTCATTAGGAAGAGGAAAATTAGGAAGGAAGTAGAGGCGATTATAGAGAAGATGGGATTGACTAAGGAAGTCATGGAGAGGGAAAGAGCTCAGAATATTCTAAGGGAAGAGGATATGATCAAACCACAACCTAAACCGATGTCCTCCTCTTCTAAGAAGCCCAAAGCTAAGCTTAGTAAATCTGCACTTATCTCTGGAGTGAAAAAAATGGTATCTCCACCTAATCCCAAACCAGCAGTATCTACCAATGGAGATGAGAAAAGGAAAAAGGAGAAGCCTTCAAGGCAGTATGTTGCAGCTGAGGAGGAGATAGAGCTGGATGAAGTCCAGAAAGTTAAGAAGACTTCTACCTATGCACGAGTAGTCAGAAAGCCATCTGGTGATGCTCCACCCTCCAAGAAGACAAAGACTGAAGGTGAGCCATCCAGAAGATCTAAAGGAACCAAGAAGAAAAAATCTAAGATAGATGAAGCCTTGGAGTTCGGTAAAGTTAAGATTATCCCTCCTAAGTCCTTAGAAGATATATAGATTGAAATCATTAAGGATGGAAATTTGAATAATCTTTCTATATATTATGAGAATGTGGATGTTAAGGAGCAAAGATAAATTGAAGAAGCAATTGTTCAATATATGAACAACTTCAACAGGGTTTTGATTGAATTATCATCAAAGTTACCTAAAGAGTTGTATGATATTCTTGATATCCAAAGAAATACTGCCCGCCAGAAAGATGAAGAAATGCAAGAATATGAATTGATTAATACTTGTTCAGTTATATCTAGGGATGAAGTTGAAAGATTATTGAAGTTGGCCAAAGAGAAATTCAAAAGCAAGAGGATAATTAACATAATTATGCTTGGTAAAATTGATGAAGTTTCAAGGACTGAGCAAATAACGGAAGAATTTTTGCTAGAGTAGAGATATGAGGTAAATAAACCTCAGGATGCCACCCATTCGGAAGCACAAAATCTTGAAGACACTCCCATTTCGAAAGTACATGCAAAAGTCCCTAGTGGTTAGGAGGATCAGTCATCTATTGATCCGATTGAGCCAGAAGCAGCACAAGATGCACCTACTGAGAATCTAATAGCAAATATCTCTAGTGAAGCTAGTCAGGACCTTTCTGTGATATAAGTAATTATAGATATGATAGCCAAGGAGATTGAAAAAGTTGAAAAGAGTGTGAGTGTAGAGGAGAAGGGTGATGATCCAATAGAGAAACCTCCAGTAACCATGGTTGTGGCCAATATCTCTAACAAAAGTAAAGAGATTGATGTAGATGATGATTTTTTTCATGGCCTGGTGGATTTAAGCACTCTTTGCCCTCTTCAAGCATTGAAACTTGCCACCTAAGCTCAGATTAAGGAAGGTGAAGACCTGTTGAAATCTTGGTCTGAAGATAAAGAGGTCATCTCTCTTTCAACTGAGGTTTTGGAAAAGCTTTTACCTAGTTTCAGTTAGGACTCCAGTGCTTCTCCCTCCCAAAAGCTTAAGAACTTGTTAAATATTGTTAACTCCAATTTTGTATCATTAGAGAAGGTTGCAGATGAAGCTGTGCAGAAAAGGTTTAATGAGATGAGATTGCAAAAAAAAATGAAAGAAGTTTAGAGAGATAGAGCGAGCTTGAAGACTGCCATGAAGAGTGTAGAAGAGCCATTGGATGAAGGTGGAATTTTTTTCAAATAATGTCTATTTTTGCCCAAATTTACTATAAAAATTGATCAACAAATAAGAGATCTTGAGAGAAAGTTAGTCAATATCAGTAATTCTTTTGCACCTCAATTGATCTTCTCGATTACCCTTGAAGAACACATTTTGGAACTCATCTATAAAATAAAAGGCTTGAACCAAGACAAGGAGAAAATGTTGAGCATAGTAGGAGAACTGAGGAGTTTGATAACTCCACGAATGGATATATTGTTAGGAGCACAAAAGAATGCAATAAGTACCTTAGGTAAACCGATGCCATATGATCTTCAGAGTGTTGAGATTAATGCATTCATGTATAGTTCCCTAATAAGTGTTTTGGAGTGTTTCCTAAGAGGATGGAATGATTATCTAAAATCCCTAAAGGTGACTTACTTTGACATCTTTAAGCTCATGTAAACAATTGCATTCATTCATTCTTTTGTACATAAGTTTTGGTGGATTCTCACCCTTTGCCATTGATGTCAAAATGGGAGAGAGAGAGCAGTGAAAAATAGAGAATGCAGTTCGAGGGGAGTCAGTTAGATTGAGTGTTCAGTATTCAGATTTTTGGTGTTTTGCAAATTTGGGATACTTATCATTTTTCACCAATGTTGCCATCAATGCCAAAGGGGGAGATTGTTGGCATTTGATGATCCAGTGATGGTCCGATGAAGTTTGGTGGTTCTTGATGGTTGTATATTCTTAGGAGTTGTCATTGATGGCAAGTGTGTAAGGGAAAAAGTGACACTAAGCAAACATGCCCTAATCTCACTTTCAACCACACACTTGTGGAATACGAAAGAGCCTAGAGGTATCACACAATTGGCTACTTCTTCTTGTGGAAGAGAGAGCCACAGGCTACCTATTAGGATTTCTATTCCTTTGTTGTAATTGAAAGATAAAATGATGCAAGTTCAATCCCTAACCCCAAAGTGCAAGTATGAACCAATAACGAGATTGCAGAATTGAACTTAAACAATGGAAAGCTGTAAACACAAGGACAAGACAAGAATGTAAATGCGTCCCCGGAGTTAAAATCTGACTGAAAATGTTCGGGACAGGGGTGCGGGCGCCACTGTCCTGATTCTGCCCCTGAAACTGCTCCGAAAACTGCTGTTTTTGCACTCTGGAAAAGCTGTCAAAAATGCTGAAAATGCTGTCTGTCAGGAGGACCAGGGCGCCCAGCGCCCCTATCCCAGGGACCAGGGCACCCAGCGCCCCTGTCCTGGCAGGACCAGGGTGCCCCACGCCCCTGTCCTGGTCTTTTGCTCTGAAATTTGGTAGGAAGGTCGGTCTCAGTCTGCTTCTCCCGGATCTGCAACCTGCGGCGTCGTCCGAGTCCCGAAACCTGCACTTATATCTGAAAAGGTGTTTGGGTGGCTATATAGGGTTTTGCCTTAGTCAAACCCCCGCTTCGGTGATTTCCACCTCGATGAATAGCCAAGTTGTATTGTAAAATGTATTGTGTGTGCAGACCTAGTGTGTGTGCAAGGTCCTTAAATGCAAGAAAGCAAACTAGAGCAACCTAGAAAGTAAACCCTAATTGCTTGTAAATGATAATGTAAATGCTCTAAATCAAGATGCAAAGTGATCTAAAGCATGAATAAAGGATATATTGAAGCTTATGCAAAGACATGAAAACAACATGAAATCATACCTAACCCTCAAGGGAGGAGTACAAGCCAATCTTCAGTCGGTAATCTCCTATTGTTCTTCAATGTCCCCCAAGCCCTAAATGGATGAATGAAATTGATAAATGCTTGATGGATGGATGTTGAATGTTATTGAAGTCTTCAAAGATCTACTCTTTCGCTGCATAGAAGGTCCTCCAAAGCCAAAAATTCTGGATCCTTTCAAATGAAGAAAGAGAGCTCTTATGTATGAAACCCTAGGTCGTAATTTCATCTTTTGGCCGACCTAGAGATTGAATATCCCGCCAATTTCTTGGGGTTAAGCTTTATTTTATGATTGGATCGTGGTCCTAAAATTTCGGGAAAAATGTCCGGGACCATGTGCACCGGGCACCATGGTCCCGACAACTTTTCACCAAATTTTTAGGGCCGTCGGATATGATGATTTTAGAGAGAATCCCGAAGTTACAGGTGATTTCGAGATGTTTTGACCCTCGAAACCAAGCCCCCAAGTTCAAAATAGGACCTAATTAGGGTTTTTGATTAAATGATGTATAGGAGGAATAAAATGAAAAGGGCACACTTTAATGAAAGGGCCCAACTTTATGATGTGGAAGATGATGAAATAGAACCTTAGACCTAATTAATTTGATTAATTAAGTGCTAAAGGGGAAATGCAATGCAAAATGCAAAATGACCAAGGCGGGTGCTAAACTAGGTGTGAAATTGTACCACCCTAGCAAGTGCGTACAATTTATGATGCTACATTTAGCCCCCACTTTAGCGGTCATATGAACACTACGTGCATATGCAAGCTAAAGTACATAAAAGTAAACATTATTTGAAAAAGGATATATCCATAAGTCTGTCGAACAAAGCCCCCAGCGGTATCTGCAGTACACAGTTAGGAACCGCACCCTACAAAACACACATTAGATCACAAAATCAGCTAATGCTTACTAAGGAAGGTGATGAAAATTCGAGGGTAGCTATATGCCCCCCCCTATTTCGGCTTGCTAATTTTAGTGAGTTGAAACAGGGTATCATGTTTACCACTTCGAATTGTTAAAGAATATTGATGACAAATGCTCACAAGAAGATTTGATATGAGATCAAAAATTAATGGAGAATCATTTGGTAAGAAAGAGGACTAAATCTCAATTCCAACACAACAAAGAGTGTGAGGATGTGAGAGTTCTCTAACACAAGATGAAGGATGTAAATGGAAACAAAATGCAAAGAGAAGAAAAGAAAGCATGAATACACACATTGGTGATCCATGAGAAGAATAGTGAGAGAGAAAACATGGACTTCTCGCCCCTAGATCTTGTCTAGGTGATCCATGGAAAAAAAGGGACATGGAAAACTAGCCCCTAGAGTCTGTCTAGGTGATCCATGTAAGGGAGGAGAGTGAGAAAGTCTAGCCTTATGCTGCTAGTTCCACTCAACCTCGTGCATGTGTGTGTAAGTGAGGTTAGAAGCATCTCATAGGAGTCTATGCCCGAGTATGCTACAACCTGTATATGTATAGTACAAAACCGTGACATCTCGCTCTAAGAGTCTGTGCTCTGGTTCCGAGAATGAGCCATTGCTCAAAAAGTGTAATGTTTATGTCATAAGCAAAGTAGAACAAGGATACCTACACAAGAAGATACCCCAAAAATGCAACAATGTCATAGATCCAAGCAAGAGAGTTTTGCACTCTTTAAGCAAGGATAAGATAGTTGAAAAATGGATATCTTGTAGTATGTGTAAAGGAGATCCTTAGAGGAGAAGAGATCTTTGTACAAAAGACACCTATCCCTGAGAGGAATTGTCTTAGACAAATATAACATCTTCTAGAATAAGACAAAGAAGAGAATAAGAATGCAATACTTCCTTCTTTTGCGAGGTGAAAGTGATTCTTAATGAAGGATGACGCTCTTTTTAACCCAATTGGGAGAGTGAATTCATTATTGATGTATTTTACCAAGTGCAAAAGAGGTTGTAGTCAAGGACTTACACCTCTTGTAAGAGAGAATCCTTGAACAAACAACAACAAATGCATACAAGGAATAACATCAAATAATAAAGTTCACACCATCCACAAAAATAGGAAAAAGTGGATCCTTAGATAAAAATAAGGAAAGATCATTGCCTCGATGAGAAGGACTTACACAATCTTCTAGGGAGAGATTTGGACATAAGCAAAATAAGGGATGTATGAAATCACTCTTGTCCCCATAGGAACAAGAAAATTAGGCTATTATGTTGCTTCAAAAAATATATGATTGCACTTGAAATTGTACCATCATGAATGACAATGAGCCCCCAGTAAATGAGCTACCAATGTCACATAATGATGAGCAACATAACAGCCATTAATGTTATTTAAAGACATGATAGATTGAATGAGGTATTTGAATATGACATGTTAGATGCTCAACTATAAGTGAGATCAAAAACATGTATAAAATGATAAAAATTGAAGAAGAAAAGTCACATGAAATCTTAGAAGAGGGATGAGTGTAATTTATTAGAGCCTTATCCCTAGAGGAAAGGACTTTATGATGAATAGGAGATAAAGATTCATAAGTGGATTTAGAAATTTGAGGGGATTCATAAAGAGATTTGTTCATTGCCAAGATTTCCTTATGAGGGGAATGAGAGTTGATAGAAGTAGAAGATGATTTAGTTGAAGTGAGATCATCATCACTAGTAAATATAGCATTCACATTGAGAGATGGTCTTTTAGATGCTTTGGTGGGCTTGCAGGGATTATAGCCAAGTCCAAAGGCATAATTGTGAAAATTAGTCTCTAGAGGAACTTTTATTCCTTGTTCATGAGCGCCACAACCATTTCCATGATACCCATGCTTAGAAAAAATGCGAAAACCACGACCATAACGATCAGCCATTTTGGGAAGAGAAGGTGGTTTTTCATAAGACAAAGAATCAAACTCTTCATAATTAGAGGTGTGAGGAGAAGAAGTTTGAGAAGCGGCCACAAAATTATTGCTCATAGGTTCAGGTAAGATTGATTGATCTCTAGTTTCTTCCTTCTTTTTACCTTTAAGATCTCTAGGAGGAACCCTATACTCACCTACAAAGGTGGGATTAAAATCAAGAGATCCCCAATCATCTTCTGCGAGAACCTTCTCAGGATCAAAAGCCTTTTCATGTGTAGACTCAAGTCGAGAAGGATCTTCTTCAGGAGCTTTAGGTTCATCCAAAGAATTTTGATTATCAGAGGGTGATGATTCATCCATAGGTATTTTGTTTAAAGAGTCATCATTAGAAGAGGAAGATTTAGAAGAACTCCCTTTGGAAGTAGATGTTTGCAAACAAGCTTGAAGATTAGTATCACCTATCAAGGTATATGTCTTATTGTTATAAATGAATTTAACTTGTCTATGCAATGTAGAGGGGACAACTTGCATACTGTGAATCCAAGGTCTCCCTAATAACAAGTTGTATGATAGATTTCCCGACATAACATGGATAGGAGTAGGCAAAGTAACAGGTCCCACTATGATTGGTAAGGTGATAATACCTAATGAAGACTTAGCCACATTATCAAAGCCTCGAATGGGACGAGAGTTAGGCTCAATAAGGGATGTATCCACATTCATCTTATGCAATAGATTAATGCTACATACATTAAGGCCAGAGCCATTATCTACTAGTGTTCGTCTTATAGCCGTGTCATTTATGATAACCACAATCATCAAGGGATCATATTGTTGTTGAATTTCACTAGTAGGCAACTCATCTTGGGTAAACACAATTTGAGCTTTAGGATTCATCACAGAGTTAACTAAAGATGCTATATTACTAGATGTATTCGGTGGAGGAACATTCAAATCTTTCAAGGCATCTTGTAACATTCCATGATGTGCGGAAGAAGTTTGGATCAAATCCCAAAGGGATATCTTAGCAGGGGTAGCTTTAAGTTGTTCTATGAGATCATATACCTTACCAAGAACTTGTGAAATACGAGGAGCTTGAGGAAGAATAGGTTGGGAAGGAGGAAGTGAAGTTGGAATAACTGGAGGAGGATTAGGTTGCCTATTGTTTCTTGTGTTATAGGTATGAGCAACCGCATGATAACTCTCTCTAGTTAGTTGCTTAGCATACTCATAAGGGCTCTTAGAAGAATAACCTCCTTGCACAGTAATAATAGGTTTCTTAGGAGTGCAAAAAGAATCATTAGCATAACCACCTTGAACCACTAAGATAGGCTTATTTAAAGGTTGAGAATTTTGTGAAGGACAAGCACCTTGGACCGTGAAGAGAGGTTTGTTAGGTGTTTCATTCACATGTATCAAATTGATTGAGGATGGTTTAGAGGAATGAAAAAAAATGTTGGAAGAATTGTTGATGGTCTTCTCTTGCACCAAAATCTCATCACGAATTAAATCAATTTTAGGAGAGAGACAAGGGGTAGGCATTGATGTTCTAGTAGGAAGAGGAAAGGTCATATCATCCTTTATCATCACAGGATCTACATGGGGAATAAACTCTCTAGGAGAAGGATCAACACTACTCTCTAAAGTCTCACTTTTGAGAGGGAGATCTTTGAAAGAAATGTTAACCATCTTGCTCTGAACTAGGGTTTCCTTATGAGTAGAACCAAGTTGAGGAGAGGGAGATGCTTTATTTTTAGAGGGAGAATAATTGAGATTCAAGGAAGGTGAGAAACTATCAAGGGAGTTTTCCATCTTGATTTCATCCCCTTTGGCTAGGGTTCTCTCATGGGATAGAGAATAATCTACACCTTCTTCTAATGGTTCATCCCAAATAGTGAAGTGGTTGAAAGGAATGTTTGAAGTATTGTCAATCTCAGGAGAGGAGATAATATTGTTTATTAATTCCTCATCCTTAGGAGGAAGAGCATCAATAGATGTGTTAAACTCATCCTCTTTCCTCAAAATATGTTCAATATGATCTTTAGGGGAGAGAGAATTAAGGAAATTGCTTATTATTTCATCTTCTTTCTCTAAGGGATGCTTATGGGTAAGAAAAACTTTAGGAGAAGGGTAAGCCTTTATCATTAATTCATCATCTCTAGCGGGAATTTTGTTGGAAAAGGAAATGCCATCACTAGGAAATGTAGGGATAATGTCATCTTCTTGCACAAAAGGATCCTTGTGAAGGGAGTGTTTTTTAGGAGGAACATGAACATATTTCTCCAAAGATTCATGCTTAGGAAGGAGATCTTTGAAAGAAGTGTTCATAACCTCTTGTTGCACTAACATGCCCCCATTGGAAGGACCAACTTTAGGAGAAAATAAGTCAATGTCCATTAATACCTTTTCACTTAGAGAGGAATCATGTAGGGAAGGTGAAGTAACATTAAGAAAGGTGTTTATGATATCATTCTCTTCCTCTAGGATAGCTAAATAGGAATGACACATTTTAGGAGAATTGTCAAGATCACTCTTAAAGTCTTCATCCTTAGAGAATGGGAGAGTCTCAAAGGGATTGGTAGCAACTCTTTTAGGTACTAAAATGCTGTTATAGATGGGGGGAGGTTCTTTAGGAGAAGGAAAAATTGAAACAAGGGAAGCTAACCCATTATCACATCTATGAAATGAATGCATCATGACAACAATTTTCCTCTTTTACATGATAACACATGCAAAATAGAAGGAAATATTTAATTTTAACCAATGCAAGCACTTAGAATGTAGATTTAGAAAATGGAATTTATGATTCAAATAAGTTCCTAAATCAGATTTGAAATTATTGATCCAAATTAAGCTATCCACAAGTTCAACAAAATTAGGGTTTTAGCAAAAATTTCCTCTAAATTTTTTGAATCTTGCAAGAAATTAAAACTTGTAAATACGAATTTGATTTTGAAATAGCATAAACACTCAAATTTGAAAACATAAATCAGAATTAGAGAAGATTGGAGTTCACGTCGGGTTCACCAAAATGTGTAAGGGAAAAAGTGACACTAAGCAAACATGCCCTAATCTCACTTTCAACCACACACTTGTGGAATATGAAAGAGCCTAGAGGTATCACACAATTGGCTACTTCTTCTTGTGGAAGAGAGAGCCACGGGCTACCTATTAGGATTTCTATTCCTTTGTTGTAATTGAAAGATAAAATGATGCAAGTTCAATCCCTAACCCCAAAGTGCAAGTATGAACCAATAACGAGATTGCAGAATTGAACTTAAACAATGGAAAGCTGTAAACACAAGGACAAGACAAGAATGTAAATGCGTACCCGGAGTTAAAATCTGACTGAAAATGTTCGGGACAGGGGCGCGGGCGCCACTGTCCTGATTCTGCCCCTGAAACTGCTCCGAAAACTGCTGTTTTTGCACTCTGGAAAAGCTGTCAAAAATGCTGAAAATGCTGTCTGTCAGGAGGACCAGGGCGCCCAGCGCCCCTATCCCAGGGACCAGGGCACCCAGCGCCCCTGTCCTGGTAGGACCAGGGTGCCCCACGCCCCTGTCCTGGTCTTTTGCTCTGAAATTTGGTAGGAAGGTCGGTCTCAGTCTGCTTCTCCCGGATCTGCAACCTGCGGCGTTGTCCGAGTCCCGAAACCTGCACTTATATCTGAAAAGGTGTTTGGGCGGCTATATAGGGTTTTGCCTTAGTCAAACCCCCGCTTCGGTGATTTCCACCTCGACGAATAGCCAAGTTGTATTGTAAAATGTATTGTGTGTGCAGACCTAGTGTGTGTGCAAGGTCCTTAAATGCAAGAAAGCAAACTAGAGCAACCTAGAAAGTAAACCCTAATTGCTTGTAAATGATAATGTAAATGCTCTAAATCAAGATGCAAAGTGATCTAAAGCATGAGTAAAGGATATATTGAAGCTTATGCAAAGACATGAAAACAACATGAAATCATACCCAACCCTCAAGGGAGGAGTACAAGCCAATCTTCAGTCGGTAATCTCCTATTGTTCTTCAATGTCCCCCAAGCCCTAAATGGATGAATGAAATTGATAAATGCTTGATGGATGGATGTTGAATGTTATTGAAGTCTTCAAAGATCTACTCTTTCGCTGCATAGAAGGTCCTCCAAAGCCAAAAATTCCGGATCCTTTCAAATGAAGAAAGAGAGCTCTTATGTATGAAACCCTAGGTCGTAATTTCATCTTTTGGCCGACCTAGAGATTGAATATCCCGCCAATTTCTTGGGGTTAAGCTTTATTTTATGATTGGATCGTGGTCCTAAAATTTCGGGAAAAATGTCCGGGACCATGTGCACCGGGCGCCACGGTCCTGACAACTTTTCACCAAATTTTCAGGGCCGTCGGATATGATGATTTTAGAGAGAATCCCGAAGTTACAGGTGATTTCGAGATGTTTTGACCCCCGAAACCAAGCCCCCAAGTTCAAAATAGGACCTAATTAGGGTTTTTGATTAAATGATGTATAGGAGGAATAAAATGAAAAGGGCACACTTTAATGAAAGGGCCCAACTTTATGATGTGGAAGATGATGAAATAGAACCTTAGACCTAATTAATTTGATTAATTAAGTGCTAAAGGGGAAATGCAATGCAAAATGCAAAATGACCAAGGCGGGTGCTAAACTAGGTGTGAAATTGTACCACCCTAGCAAGTGCATACAATTTACGACGCTACAGCAAGTCAGCCTACTGATCTGATCCGGTATAAAGTTTTGGCTAACTAGATGTCTTGGATAAAGTATGTCACTACAGTTAAATATATAATTTTGTGATCATTATCATTACCGGTGTGTTGGATCTCAAATCAACAGATTGGATGGATTCTAAGGAAATGCCAACTCCTATGATCAAACCTTCCAATTTGACTTGGCCAACTTATAGAGTGAACCTATTTGGTTACTAACTCTCTCACTTTAGGCTCTGCAAGACCTAGGCGGGTATACCTATTCACTAGTGGCTTCCAATGACTAATTCTTTTTATAGAAGATTGAGTATCTTGATCTAAATTCTTCCCTATCTCAGAATGGCATAGGTTCCTAGGATAGGTGGCTTTTAGATGAGTTCAAAAATTGTTGTTGTGAAAACTATTAGATATTTGTAC
Organism: Cryptomeria japonica; assembly: GCF_030272615.1. Lineage (NCBI taxonomy): Eukaryota > Viridiplantae > Streptophyta > Pinopsida > Cupressales > Cupressaceae > Cryptomeria > Cryptomeria japonica. Next base: position 77,976,553 of record NC_081407.1, on the reverse strand, counting down.
TTGAAATTTATATGTATACACTATTGCTAATTGATTCTATATACATCCTACTCAACTATTCCTATTGCTTTAAATTAAAGATAATTGATATGGTAAAAAGTTGTTTATGAATGACCAGTGTCTGTCCTGTTATTTGGGCTACATAGTCTTATATTTCCCTAGGACTTAATGTATGATTTGTGAGACAGTTTTTAAACCTACCCCCTTTGGTAAATCTGTTAGTTATTGTTTCTTATGAGATCTGCTAAATGTTTATATCATAAACCACCTGAATGAATTTAACCCTAACCTTAAGGGACCATTCAAGGAAGAACTACAAGGCACAATTACAATCCACGAGTAGAACTTTTTAATCCAAATTTATAATATAGGAACATAGACTTCACCATAAGAATACAAATAACCTTATCTCCTTTAGATAATATCACAAACAACTGCCTATAGAAAATGAAATAACTCATAGCACATATGTGAAGGACAACAATTGATTGTATTAAAGGTTCAAAAATAGTACAATATCATGCCAAAGTATCTATTATATTTCTTCTTACTCTCCCCCTCATATCTATATTTTTTAACCACTTATATATGTGGTTGAATGGGAACCATACCCCTTTTGGGGGTGAAAAGTCACCATTTTACATTAAAATTAACAAAACCCTTTGAAATTAGTATGCAAACTAGTTAGTCAATAACCTTGCTTTAAGCTATCTTTCGGGTTTTTGTTTGGTCGGACACCTTAAACTTTAGATACAAATCTACATTTTTTTGTGGTGGTAGGAAACATCCATCTATAAAATGGGTCTTCATCATATTTGATATTTGCATACATTTGCATTCCATATTGACATCTTCTTTCATGCAGGTTGAAATAACAGGCTTTTCAACCTTCTTATGGTCTTTTGTATGGTCTACAACCAAAAACACATTGTAAAGATCTAAAATTTTTACCAAAGCTTGGAAAATTGATTTTTTGAAATGGGTATTTCTTATATTTTCATTTTTAATTCATTGTAATTCTATGTTCATATCATCTTTTCTAGAGATAAAAAACACTAGTCTTTCATGGCATTGGAATTAATTTATTCATATCCTCTTTTACTCTAGTTGTTCAAATCATTAATCATTCATTATGTGTCATTTCCATGAAGTGACCATCATTTTTAATAGTAGGGTACTTGAAATCATTTGTAAATTTGAAGCCCCAACATGGTGAAGTAGGTTTTTGCTTTGGTAATCAGTGATTAGTTGGTTGGGTATATGAAGTAGATTATCATGACAATCCACCCTCTAGTGTTAATTCCTATGCTTGTTTGAAGATTTGATAGAGTAGTAACGAAGAGTATTCTTCATGTTTAGTGGTGTATCATGTGTCCATATTCTTTAAGTTGATTCTGATGATTGGAAATGTATTTGGGGTGATATGTGAGACCTATAGGTAGCATGTGATCTTGTATTTTGGGTCTGGAATATGGTTCGATACTAGATCTAAGCCGACTTGCAGCTACACATTTCACATTTTGATAATTAGTGAAGCCAACTTGTGGAAGATTAAATTTTGTATGTGTAGAAATATAACACCAATTTGGATGATGCATTTGGTGTGATATGTGATGTGGTAGACTGTTTTGAAGCAATTGAGTGCAGTTTCACATCCGCATCTTGATTTTGGTTGATCTAGTAAGCAGTTGCAGAGAAAAATAGAGCAGATAAGCAAATCAATAATGAATCATTTTGTACTTAACCGGAACTAATTTTTGCATAATTAGATGCTATTTTACAGGTCACTACTTATTGTAATTAGTTTGTAATCTCTTGCAAGTCAGTGAGCCTTCCTCTAGGGTTGTTCCCTATTTTTGTAACTTGAGCAGTGAGATCTAGGCAATGTACCTTAATGCAAGTGCATTCCCCTTATGAAATATTGTTTTTCTACCAGACATAGTGGAATAATATTGTAGGTTTAAATCCCACCATGGTTTTTCCCATTTGGGTTTCCACATAAAAATCTTGGTGTTATGGTTGCATGGTTACTTGTTTTATGTTTCTGCACTTTTCTTTCTTTGTAGTTCATCTAGTGGTTGAAGAATAAGCATAACAAGTTTGAAATTTGCAGAAAACTCATTCACCCCCCCCCCCCCCCCCCCCTCAATGTTCATTGATTCCAACAATAATCTCTTGAATATTGCTCCATTGTCAGTAGGTGTCCATAGCCCTGATGGAGTTATTCACATGCTCCCATAGTCAATCTTTTTCGTCGCACTTGAATGTGTGATATTTCAATTATATATCATTTCTCTTTTTCCTTGAGATGGATATTGGCATATCACTTTTTCTTTTTATTTTCTTTCCGTGACTTGTAAGTAATGAAACCTACTTGGGTATGATAATTACAGCGCCGCTAAAGCATAATATTGGATTTTTCCCTAGTCATATGATCAACTAGGTGTCTAGAATGAATTCAATATTTTTGTTAATGTCTAAGATATAACAATTGATAGATTTTGGGTTAACTAGGCACAGATAGTGAAATCTCTACCCAACCAAAGGTAAAGCATCGTCATGGGGTGATGTTGAAAATGAATGACCTCAGGATCTCAAAAACCTCATGTTTGGATATCCAAGAAAGGAGACAATCCTAGCTTCTCTTGAATGCAAACAGATGAATTTGAATAGTTTCCTTTTTTTATTGATGTTGCTATATGTAAATGAAGAAACATTGTGAATGCAATGTATTTGAAAAATAAACCTCAAGTGATGCAAAGTTGTTTTAAGAAAATGATATGCAATGCAGAAAGTAAAACCTAAACTAACCCATCCCTTAGATGTAGTATAGTTTAAGGTGCATGTTATTCATAGGGTCAGAAAGTGGATCTCTCTCCATGGTGGCCAAGTTATACGCTCTGTTTCCTATGACCCTTGTTATGATGAAAGGGCCTAGCTAGTTAGGTTCAAATTTTCCGGGCTTTTCATGTTATTCTAGGTTCCTTTGATTAACCTTGAGAACTAGATTTCCTACTTCAAAATTCCTTGTCCTTACTTGTTTATTGTAACTCCTTAGTCTGTTCTAGTATCTTTGCAGGTGATTTAAAGTGGTCTGTCTCTTTTCATTGAGCGTTTCAAACTCTTGCAATCTTGCGACTTGATAGTCTTCCTTTGATATGATATGTTTTAAAGAGACTCTTAAAGAAGGTAGTTCTATTTCAATGGGTATAAATGCTTTTGTACCATAGACCAATGAATAAGGTGTCTCTCATGTAGGTGTGTGTACCCCTATTTTGTAAGCCCAAAGAGTAGGATTTAACTAGAGATGATAGTCTCGTCCTGTGTCAGTGATAAATTTCTTTAGGATCTTCAATATCATTTTGCTTATTGCCTCTGCTTGTCCATTACTTTGTGGATAATATGGCATTGCAAATCACTGTTGTATCTGGAATTGTTCACACATTTCTCTCATTTCCTGCTTCTTAAATGGAGATCCATTGTCGGTCACTATACACATTGGAACAATGTACCAACAGATGATGCAGTTAAGCAGGAATTTTGATATATGCTTACCAGTGGTGTATGTTAGAGGAATTTACATGACCCACTTGGTAAAATATTTGGTAGCCATTAAGATGAGTTTGTGCCCATTGGATGAAGTATGATTGACTTTACCCACAAGATCTAGCCCCCATTGTGAAAATGGCCATAGTGATGTAATAGGTTGGAGATCTTGCACTGGTGCATGAATGAGGTCCCCATGTACTTGAAATTGCCTACATTTTTATACATATTTGTAGGCATCGTTTTCCACAGTAGGCCAATAGTACCCAGTTCTTAGTAACTTCTTTGTTAGTGGAGGGCTACTTGAATGTGCACCACAAATTCCATTGTGTACCTCTTTTAAGGCAAGTTGTGCTTCTTCAAAATTAAGAAATCGAAGAAGTGTTCCATGAAGGCTCTTTCTATAAAATGTGTCAGCAATAATGGAATGTCTGGATGCTTGACAAATGAGACTATTCTTTAGATTTTTTGATAGACCAGGAGACATATATTGATTATGTAAGTATGTGTATATCTCGTTATACCATGGGGATTCAGGACCTACAATTACATACACATATTTCAATGAGGGAATCTCATATGCCAATATCATCAAATGTTATACAATGAACTTGAATTAAGTCTCATTGTTAGGCATGTCTAGGAGAGACCCCACTGTAGCCATGGCATCAGCTGCCTTGTTCTGCATTCTTGGAATTTGCTCAAAAGTGATGTTGCTGAAATGTTGTTTGCAATCTTCTTCCATTTTCTTATAAGGCATCAGTTTATCATCTTTTGTGTTATAGTCATTATTAACTTGATTGTCAATCAGTTGTGAATCACCATGCACTTGTAGTTCTTTTATTCTCCACTATATAGCGGTACGAAGTCATATGATAAGAGCTTCATATTCAGATATATTGTTTGTATAGGGAAAATTGACTATGAATGACTTTGGGATAGAATCACCTTGAGGGGTGAAGAAAAGAATCATGAATCCTACTCCATGATTTGTGTAAGAACAATCAAAGAACAATTTCCAAGTGGTGGATGTTGTCAATGTAAACACAGATTCATTAGGAAAATCCAGTAGTAGCGGGTGACTGTCTTGCAAGGAAGCTTCTACCAATTGATCTGCTATAATATACCTTTTGATTGCCTTTCTTTCCACATATTCTATGTCAAACTCACTTAAAATCATGACCCACTTGGCCAATCTTCTAGTTAATGTTGCTCTGCTCAACAGATACTTGAGAGGATCAAAGCGTGCTATGAGTTGAAATTTGTGACTCGACATATAGTGTCTTAGTTTCTGAGATGTGAAAATTTCTACTAGATAGGCTTGTTCTATGGGAGTCTAATTAAGCTCATATCCAATAAGAGTTCTACTTATATAGTAGATTGCTCTTTCCTTTCCTTGATCATCATATTGTGCCAACAGGGCTCCCAAAGACGAGTTGGTTGCTGATATACACAGTAATAAAGTCTTGCCTGGAGTAGGTGGAACTAACACTAGAGTAGTCAACAGATAATCCTTTAAAGCTTTAAAATATTCTTGGCACTAATTTGTCCATTTTAAGGTGACTCCTTTCTTGAGTAAATGTTGAAATGGGTGACATTTATCTGCTATACTTGTGTTATGAACCTTCTTATGGACTGTAATCTTCCTTGTAATCCCCTTAACTGCTTGAGTGTTGATGGTGGCTACATATCAATGAATTCTTTGACCTTTGTTGGATCTACCTCAATTCCTCTATTAGAAACAATAAAACCTAGAATATTTCCAGTCGTGACACTGAACACACACTTGTTTGGATTTAATCTAACATTGTATTGTTCTAATCGATCAAATATCTTAGCAATGACTTCTAGGTGACCTTCTCTTGTTTTTTATTTAGCTAGTAGATCGTCAACATAATCCTCCATGATATTGTGGATCATGTCATAGAATAATGTTGCCATGGCTCTTTAATATATTTCTCCAGCATTCTTAAGACCAAATGACATGATGTTCCAGCAGTATGTTCCCCATGGACAGGTAAACACAGTCTTGTCTTGATCTTCTAGTGTAATCCTGATTTGGTTGTATCTTAAGAAATCATCCATTAGTGAAATCATTTCATTCCCAACAGTTAGATCAAATATCATGTCTATGTTGGGTAATGGGAAATCACCCTTAGGACATGCTTTGTTTAAATTTCAAAAATTTGTGCAAATTCTTATGTCCCCAGTGGGTTTAGTCACTAGTACTAGGCTCGATATCCACTCTGCATAGTCAATAGGTCTAATGAATCTCACATCTAGAAGTTTTTTAGCTCCACCTTTACCAGTAATGTGATATGTGGATGCTTATTTCTGAGTTTTTGCTTGTATGGTTTGATTCCTAGTAACAATGATATGTGATGTAATACCAACTCTAGGTCTAGTCCTGGCATATCTGCATATGACCAAGTGAAATTGATTGGGTGTTGTTTGAAGAACTGTATAAACTTGTTCTTTTCCTCATGATTTAATGACTCAGCTAAGTGGATATTGTGTATAACCTCTCCTTCTGCTATATTGATTTATTCAGTCTTTTCCACAAGCAATGCAAAATTTTCTTGTTTAATAGGAAGATTATCTAACTTGCTTTTAGCATTGTTATCACTTTCATTTGTATCTTCTATCATAGAGGAACTTACCTCCCCAAAGTATGTTGTTCTATCCAATTCTATAGCAAACCCTGTCTTATGATCATCATAGGGAAACCCTTCTCTGACACCAAGGAATTTTGTGATAGCTTCATCATTTTCAAACCAATCCAGACATGGTGACTCTTCTTTCTCCTAGTCAATTAAATATGAATATATAAGGGGTAAATCCTTTCTTTCCTCTTCTAGAGAAGTCTCTAACATCATGTAAACCTAGTTATTCTGAACATAATTTACTGATCTTGGGTGAATTTATATATCCTTGTAGACAATACTATCATCAATAAATGGCTGGTTGTCATATGCCATGTCTATTCTTCATGGGCTACTATTGTGAATAGATAGAAATTTATAGTCATGAGAATCTATCACACTTTCTATGTATTTTCCAATGTATGACACTGTGTCATTTATCTCATCTTCTTCCTCAATGGGTGATAGGGAAACTTCAGCTGTAGTAATGAATAGTTGAATTTGTTCCTAACTTGTGGACCCTATTTTTTTGGTAGAGAATGCTCTCAATCCTGGTATAAGATGTTCCATTCTTTCTTCATCTAACCCATTTGGTAGAGCTAGGTTTGTTTCCCTTGGTAGAATTATGGCATTTATTAGTAGAATTGAGTTATTAGACTCATTTGTAGGTGCTAATCTAGTTTTTGTTACCATATTTATAGGTGCTAACCTAGTCTCTATTACCACATTTGCTTGTGAAGATATTTCAGGTACCACACTACTAGATGATGCCATATTAGTTTCTTGTAAGAGGTGCTTGAGATCTTCACCATGATCTAATTCCTCACTAGGGTATGTTTCTGTTTTTTCACTTCTATGAGATGAAGGAGGAAATGCCCGCATTGATGAATGACTTTGAGGTACTTTATGTGAGGCTTGTCTAGGCCTATTTAATATGTCAAGTGTCTGGTGTCTCACCTCTGTTACTTTTGTGATGTGTTTGTATCCTATCCCTTGACCCTTTGGGTTCTCCTAAGGTAAAACAAGTTCTATTCTCCCTTATTTCTGTGGTCCCAAGCCTATGGTACCATCATACCCATGTTTCTGTAGCATTTTGAAACCATCTCCACATTGATCTAAGGGTAACCTGGCTAATGTCATGTCATCTTCTTCTTTATATAACCATTGATTGATATCTTCATCTAAAGATTCTTCCTGTAAGTCTCCCCATCTAATGAATAAGCATGACTTTGAGTACTTGACTATCTCTTTTCTTTTATCTTGTTTTATTAGAGTAGTCTGAGGTTTCCCAAAAGATCTAGAGAAAGATATAATTGCCTATCATTTGATGTACATGCAATAGAATATTCCCATCTGACTTCTTTAACCTGTAAAGAGGATGTCACAGGTGTAGCTTTATGTGTTTCTATAATTACCAATGAGTTCATTTGCGTGGTGAGAGGGGTTGCTTGATTGATAGGTACTTGGTTATCCACAATTGCCTTTAAGTGATTACAATGTTGAAATGGGTTTGGATCACCATGGATGGTGATTTTAATGTCATTGTATGGAAATTTAACACATTGGTGGAATATCAAAGGTATGGCCTGCACGACATGAATCCATGGGCGACCTAATAGTATGTTATATACCAGCTCTCTATCCAATACTTGAAAAGTAACATCTATTGTGATAGGTCCTACTTGCACTGGTAGTGTAACCAGACCTTTTGAAGGGTGTTATTCATCATCATATGCCTTAATATTTATTATCTTTGTGGGATTAATGTGAAGCTTAGAATAGCCCAATGCCTTGACTAGCTTTAGTGCACAAATGTTAAGACCAACTCCTCCATCTATGAGTACTCTTTTGACTTTCTTCTTTTATATATAATCCTCTAGATGTAGTGGATTATTGTGAAAAGGCCTATCAGTAGGAACATACCGTTCTATAAAAGAAATACGAGTAGAAGCTATTGGCAGTGGGCCAACATCCCTCGTAGGGATTCACAACATGGTTTAACAACCTCCCATGGATTCCATAAGTCTAGTTGTTGTATCGAACATTGACAGGTCGATCTTTTGGTGCAATGGAAAACCTAGCTTGTAGCAAGTGGTATCAGAGCTTGGTCACAGGTTCGAATCAAGTAGGCTGCAATGAGTGACACTAGGAGGGAAATTTTTGGTAGTGGGCCAGCATCCCTAGCAGGGATTCGCGACATGGTTTAATAGCCTCCTGTGGATTCTATAAGTTTAGTGGTTGTATTGAGCATTGATGGGTCAATCTTTTGGTGCAACGACAACCCTAGCTTGTAACAGAAGAAGCCAAATTCCCTACCATGGATTGAAAAGTATTTTTGTCTATGTCCCTAGCAACTAGTGAGTCTTGAAGAGATTTATATAGGATAGCCCGATGATTTGGTGATATGCGCAATAACTCAAAAATGGGTATTTGTGTTTGGGTTTTCTTCAGTTACTCAACCACATTATAGTTTCTTGCTGCTAGTGAATGATTTGATGGTACCCCTTTTAAGGCCACTTTTAATTGGTGCATGATTACTCCACAATCTCTATCTCTTAGATTTACTATGATAGCACCCACTATATTATCTCTTGTGAGGGATTTTACTCCCTCAAGATATGTTGTTCTATTAAGGTTTATTTCATATCCCATCTTATAATCATCATGTAGAATTTTGATACCCATGAATTTTTCTATGACCTCATTGTCTTCAAACCATCCTAAATATGGTGACTCTTCCTACCCCCAGTCTATAAGACAAAGATTCTCATCTTTATTGTACCTTGGTTCTTCTAACATCATGCAAACTTGGTTATCACAGTTATCTGTCCATTGACCTTTCTCATCATCATTTGTCACATCATTGAATTTATCTTTTGGGTCAACATTTATTGTATCTCCTGTGCTAATAGCATGAATGGTATAGTTATATGAGACCTTTGTATAGTTGGCAGTGTTGTCTTGTGTTCCTTATGTTGATGCTTTTCCTTTATCGTGTTTGACAAAAGGGTCTTTAAAGATGGTGTGATTTTTATTTTTTTGAACCTTTGTTTATGTCCACTGTGATATCACATTGGTCTATCAAATCCTGAATTAGGTTCTTCAACTTGTAACAACTTGTGGTCTTATGACCTTTTGAGCGATAGTAGTCACAAAAATCATTATTATTCCACCAATTCTGTTTGAAAGGACCTGGTTCATACACTCTAATCTCTAGAAAAGTGATCACGTTTGTTTGTATCAATTTCTTTAATGTTGATTCACTAGGCTCTCACAGTGGTGTGTAATTCCTTCTAGGAGCATTCATTCTTATGAATCTTGTATTTGTGGCTAGTGCAATGTTTGCATTTGTTGACACTGTATTGTTTTCTGGCTATAGACTTTTATTCTGAAAGTGTGATTGGACTGGTCCTTGTAAAGACACAGTTGGTTGAGCCCTATTCACTATATGGGCATCCACAACACCATCATTAGTCACATTCTTGTTTCTTAACCATAACTTAGGTTTATCATTGTTCGTGTTGTTTGCAAAACCACCATATTTTATAATACCTTTCTCTACAAGCCCTTTCTCACATTTTAAGGATTTTTCTATGATTTGTTTGAATGAGGTCAAATACTGCATTTGTATTGGGTATTTAATCTTTGGAATTAAATTCTCTAAAAACATGTCAACTTGTTCAGTTTTTGGAATATGACTCAGGCATCTTTGGTAGAGAGATCTCCATCTTTGTAAGAAGGATGCGAAGGTTTTATTTTCATTTTGTTTTGTAGCGCATAGATCTATTAATGTAACTGGGGTATCAATGTTATATGACAAATTTTCAATGAATTGTTCAGCTAGATCACCCCATGATGTGATGTTTGGTGGAAGGTATGAAAACCATTCCAAAGTAGAACCTTCGAGACTCTTAGGAAACAACCTCATCAGATAGGTGTCCTCATGTGCAACCTCTATACATGAAGTAAAAAATTCTTTGATATGATCCCTAGGATCACCTTTCCCTTGCTATCTATCAAATCTTGGTGTTTCAAAGTGTGGAGGGAAAGTAGGCATGTATAGTGTATGATCAAAGGGATAAGGATGTAAGTCCTACATTGTATAACTCTTTTTGTCATTACTAGTTTGCATATTTGTCACTTGTTTTTGGATATTCTATATTTTTTGGGTTAGAATTTCCGTTTGAGTTAATGGTGCACTCTGTGCGTACATGTTTCCCACAAAATGATTAGTGATCATGTAAATAGGATCTTGTTGAAACATACCATATTTGTAATTTTGCGTGCCGTGGCTTCTGCTAGGTGTTGTGAAATAAACAAATTATGAACCAATGTTTGGTTGAGTTGCACCCATTGTATTAGATAAATCTAGATTCATGTTCTGATAACTGTATGTTAAACCTATTAAGTGGGAGACCAGAGGTTGTGTTGCACTTGTCATATGGGAAACATGCAACTTGTGTTTGACTTGGTCAAGAAGCACTTGATATTGCTAGTCTGGTTTGAGAAGTTATGGTGGTTTGTGTTTGTGTGCGAACATTCATATTTGAGGATGATGTGCTTGCTTGAGAACTTGTATTTGACACCAAAGTTGCTTGAGTTGAGGATGTTGATGCACTTTGGGAGGAACTTGAAGTCATAGCTTGTGTTTATGTTACATTGGGTACTTGAATGTTATATTGACTTAAGGTGATTCCAGGCGGTAAGATCATTGTGACATCAAAATTTTGAGGTAACTTGGAACCATTATGTAATAACAAAGAAATAAACCTATCTCTGTCACTATTTATGAGAGAATTTAGAACCATGAAGACGTGTGGATCTTGTTGAGCGGCCTCAATCTCTTCACGTGTCAAGTTTTGATGTACCTCTTGTATTGTTGGCATGACATAAGGATTCAATTGTTGATAGTTTTGACTGTTTGACATATCCATGTTCCAAGTAGGGTTAATCAAAGGGTCATTGTTTGGATCCATTTTACCCTTTTTTTTTGCGACCTTGGGATGGGCATTTAAGACTACTATATGAGGACACTAAGACCTAATAAAAGATGACGACAAACTTAGTGTATGAATGCAAGACTATAGACCTAACTCTCTATTGGGGATTTTGACGTGGAATTTGTTGAGGTGTTTGAAATGTAAGTCTCTCAAGTTATCGTCAAAGGAATTCTTTTGCAATTTCTCTATCAATTCTACGGACAATTTTATATTCTCAATTTATTTCAAATTTGACTCCTATGTATTGAGGTGCACTTGTCTTTAATTCCCAAGCCAAGTTATCTAATTCGTCAAGGATTTCTCATTGACCATCGTTCGACACTAGATTAGCTTGCTCAAACGGGAGAAAACTATCACCTTGTAGACCCATTATGACTTATGCTATGATCTTCTAAGATGATTGTGTAAATGACAACGGACTGTGATAGACATATATGGAGCCTAAACAAGGACTAAAATGAATATTATGATGCCACTAGAATGAAGATCTATGCAAAGATTATGAGGATGCTAATGGGACACAAATGAGGACTTTATATGAACTATCCAAGGACTTGTACGAAGATTATGATGATGTATATAGGAACTCTATGAGGACGTAGATAAAGACTATGCAAGGAATTATGCAAAGAAAGGACGTAAATGAGGACTATAATAAGGATAATAGTGAGGACTGTGCAAGGACTTATGGAATGTAAGGGCGTAGATGATGACTATAATGAGGATGATAATGAAGACTATGCAAGGACATATGCAATGTAAGGACGTAAATGATGACTATAATGAGGATGATAATGAGGATTGTGCAAAACCTAAGGACTCTAGTAAAACCTATGGTCACAAGTATTTAAGATGTTTATGCTGTGAAAAATTTGGACTTTGTTGAATTATTTGATGTTTCAAGATAGACTTTGTTTTAAGTAACTCTGTTTGTGGGACAAGTCTTTTTCCAATTTTGAGAACACTGTCTGAAGATAAGTATAGCTAGATGAATTGTGTTTTGACAAACTCTAAGAATTCAGAGCTAGGCAAGAAAGGGCCTAAAATATCCCAAGATCAATATTGAATTGATACTGGTTCAACACCATGATACATGTAAAAGAAAAGAAAAGAATTCCTAGGCTAGATATTGGAAACCATTCAATGAGGGCCTTATGAAATACTGAAACAAAATGAACAACTAGAGAGTCTAGTAGTATTGGCTCCACTCCATGACACACACTTCGTGGGCATGCTAGTCTCTCTTACACCAAAGATCCTGAGATCTTATTGATAACTCAATGATGAATGGATAGTACTAACCCGGTACTGAGAGGGTGGGGGGTGAATCAGTACAGACAAAAATACAGTCCTAAATCGATTTGACAATAAACATTTCAAATGACTGGAAAACAATGACACCGGTTTGAAACAGAGGGCAACCGATAAAGCTAAGAATGACTAAGACAAGCATTAACCGGTTACTCACTTAGCTTTTCACTCAACTCAAGACTACACTACCACTTCACCCTTATGAATAAATAGGTAATCTATCATCAGATCATAATAACAACTAGTTCAACATGTTTTATTGACAGACATAAAACACAGAACCATGATATACTTGATAGACAATAGGAAAGCATCACAAGATAAAAGCATCACACATGACACACATATTTTTCACGTGGAAACCCAATTGGGAAAAACCATGATGGGGATAAATACCCACAAGCTATTTTTGAACTCTTTAGAAGTCTTCTCTGTTAGGAGCCTTGTCTAGTTAGAGACATTACAATAGGTTCTGCTAGGAATCAATCCTGTTAGGGATCACCTGGTTAAGGGATGGCTACAATACCCGGTTAAGAGTTAAACCCTGTTCAAGGTTACCTTGTTAGAGGATTTCAAGAACTCAATAGCTAAAGGATTTTGAACTCAATAGCTTTGAATTACCATGCTAAAGGATTTACAGCAAGTCGGTTAAGGCTACCCTATTAAGGCATTTTCCAACTGTTGAGGTGGTTAGAGATCAACAAGTATTACAATGATCTGGTAACATCATCCAATGCCAATGCAGATTCGCTTAAGCTCCTTTTCACCTTCTGCACTTACACTCTACAGGTATCACTTCTCTCCTTTTGGTCTGGCAAGAATCACGTATCCCTTCTCTTGGATACACACACACAACTTTTGCCAACAACCTCAGAAAGAGACACAACATCAACCTTATAGGAAAATAGATAGGTTGGTAGCATAAACCCTAAACCCTAAACCTGTTAGGTTAAGGAATTTAAATTGTTCAATCCTGACCATTGAGAACACTCCATTAATTGCAACAATCTTGATCCAATCTCAAGACATTCTCCATCATCCATTTTCACTGATTTCATGGCGGCTTATAACCCATCACATATTATCACCATTTTATAGACTTCGCACATTCCCGAGGTAGATAGGAACAATCTCCTCCATGCAAGATCCTTCACGCACACAAGGCTGATGTGGCAACATGATCTATTCTTCATTATAATGCTAACTTATCACACAATGTCACCGGTTGAGCCACACAGGCTTGAAGCACTTCAATTGGAAACCCTGAAGTTGAGACTACCAACCGGTAGTCATATAACGCTTCCATCTGTCTATTCCCATAACCATATGCCGGTTCACCTTGAACAAGCACACCACTTCACTTTGGCACAAATGTCGGTTCACAGTGTTATGTTGCTTCTCTCATATGCCAGTTCTCACCTCTTCAGCATATTGACATCAATGACAACATACAATGTCATTATGTCCTCATACCGGTTCACATAATGCCAACAATCTCCCCCTTTGGCATTGATGGCAATATACAAAGATATCTCTCTGCTTCACATCTTCTCCCCTAATTTCTGCAGATATCTTCTTTGCTTCACATCTTCTCCCCCTTTGACAACAATGCCAAAGTGGAGGCACAAGCTTCCCTATTCCATTATGTTGCTCCCCCTGAGGAGTAGCATTCTTCAACACATCAATCCAAAATAAATTTGACTATGCAGTACCTGACTAAAGTGGAGCATATGCTTTTAGTTTACCTCCTCAAGGGGAAACACCCCTAATACACCTCTTAAGTACATAAATGTAGTCTTTGGAAGAGGCTTGGTGAATATGTCTGCTAACTGCTCCTTACTGGAAACATGTTCCAGTGCAATCTCTTTGTTCTGAACCTTTTCCCTTAAGAAATGATACTTAAGCTCAAAGTGCTTGGTTCTAGAATGTAAAACCGGATTCTTGGAGATATTAATTGCACTAGTATTGTCACAAAATATACTTATCGGTTCAGATACAGGAACTTTGAAGCCATTTAATACATGCTTCATCCAAATTGTCTGAGTGCAATTCATGAAAGCTGCAACATACTCTGCTTCCGTTGTAGACTGAGAGATACAACTCTGCTTCTTACTCATCCATGAGACCAGTCTACCATCAAGAAAGAATGCACCACCAGTTGTGCTTTTTCGGTCATCTATATTGCCTGCCCAATTAGCATCTGTGTATACTTTCAGGTTGAAATCCTTGCTATAAGGATACCACAATCCATAGTCAATAGTTCCCTTCAGATACCTAAGAATCCGCTTGACTGCAACCAAGTGAGATTCTCTTGGGCTTTTCTGGAATCTTGTAGTAATGCCAACTACATGTGCAATATCCGGTCTTCTATGCACTATATAATGCAACTTACCAATCATTGATCAGAATTCCTTCTCATCAACCAATTCTAAGTCATCTTCTTTAGATAGTTTACAACCGGTCACCATCGAAGTACCAACTAGTTTGCTATCTTCCATGCCAAAGGTCTTCAACACCTCTTTGACATACTTGGACTGAGTGATAAAGATTCCATCCTTCATCTATTGTATTTGCAGTCCAATGAAGAATTTAATCTCCCATATGTGTGACATTTCAAACTCTTTCTTCATCTCATCTGCAAACTCATGACTCATCATGTCATCTCCACCAAAGATAATGTCATCAACAAATACCTCACAGATCAGGATCTGATCTCCTTCAAAATTCAAGTAGATATTACTATCTTCACTTGTTCTCTCAAATCCAATCTTCACAAGATGGGAATGCAGACGTTCATACCATGCTCTAGGTGCCTGCTTTAGTCCATATAAGGCTTTATGTAGCCTACATACCATGTCACTATCTTTAGATAGGGCAAACCCATCTGGTTGCTCAATATACACCTCCTCTTCAAGTACACCATTTAGGAATGCAGATTTTACATCCATTTGATATACTTTGAAACCTTTAAAAGCTACATATGCAAGAAGCATACAAACTCCTTCCAATCTGGCTATAGGAGCAAAGGTTTCTCCATAGTCTTCTCCTTCTTCTTGAGCATATCCTTTGCAAACTAATCTGGCTTTGTTCCTAATCAATATGCCATCCTCATTCAGCTTATTTCTGAAAACCCATTTAGTACCAATGACATTTTTGTGCTTTGGTCTGGGTACCAAAGACCATGTACCATTTTTCTCTATCTAGTCAAGTTCCTCTTTCATTGCCTTGATCGAGTCTTCATCCTTATGTGCCTCTTTGAATGATTTAGGCTCAAATTCAGAGATCATACAAGAGTTTTCTCTGACCTTTCTTCTTGTAAGGAATCTTGCATCCTTATCTCCTATGATCTTCTTAGGATCATGATTCAGCTTGACATACCGAGGAATGGTCTTGATAGATTCCTCTTGCTTTTCTTCTTCATCCTCATCTCCATCAGTATCAGCATCTACATTTTCTGGTGTAGAAACATTGTTATAGGTACTCGGTTGACTATCAACCGGTTCCCAGAAGGTTGCAACTGGCTCGTTTACTGCTTGCACAGTGCCGGTTTCCTCAGTTTTCTCAGAGGTTTCATCAACTCTTACATTGATGCTTTCCATAGTTCTCTGAGTCCTATTGTTGAGACACTTGAGAGATTTTCTCTTGGTGGAATATCCTACAAATATTCCCTCATCACATTTCGCATCAAATTTGCTCCGGTGTACAGTAACAAATGAGAAAACCTGTCTAAGTGAATGCACAATCCTAATAGGATGATTGCACAATTTTGTCAAGACGCTTGTGCAATTCTAATAGCACGCTTGCACAATCAGAAAACAGAAAATAAACCTAAGCAGGAAAAAACATAAAACAACATAAAGTTAATAGAAGATTAGAGAATCTAGAATCTCAGGGAGGTTCCCTGTATTGTCTAATATTTGTGTATGTATCCAAGGACAATCTTCTGATAACAATAACAAGAGCTTCGTAATTTTGATCTCTTTCTTGTAATTGGGCCTTTAATGCTATTTGGAAATATTTTTGTTTCTTTCTCCTTCTTGCTCTTCCTCTTGACCCTGAAATCCTAAATATCACCTTTGTAGCCATAAGATGTCATCTATTGAAAACAACATACAAAAATAAAATCTTCAAATTTGCAGAGGTGAAACATGAATTTAGATAGAACATAAGATAGACAACTGACAGAATAAAACTAAATGAACGTAGATTTAACCTAAACGAATGTGAAATAAATTAACAGGGTCTGGACAAATGCACAATCATATTTGCACAATTGCTCAATTTCGTCTGAATGATTGAGCAAAACTATCTATAGGAATGTGATAATGTATTTGAATGAATGCGCAAAAGTTAGATCCACCTATGAAATTCGTACAAAACCTGCAAAAATTTCCAAAATCCATACGATCCTACAAAAAAACAAAAGAAACACAAAGGGTAAATTAGTTGTTGATTCATGTTGGGTTCACCAAATGTAACTCAATAAAATTCATCATTGCTTAACTAGAATTAAAGGGAAATCACGAATCCATATCTAATTAAAGAATCCTAAATAAACCAATGAAATAATGCATACAAAACAATAGGGTTTATAATATTCAATCAAAAACTCCCAATCCATGATTGCTTGTAGCTTCCATTGTTCTTCTGCTTCTCATGGTATGATGGCTCTCAGATATTGCACTACTAACTTGCAAATGGCACAAGATTTCAAAGTTTGTCATTGTTGAAAATGGAGAATTGATCTTGAATTTATAGATTTTTGGAGAAGATTGAATGAGAGGTGGAACTCAAGTGAGCTCAAAGGTTGATAAATAGTTGAATTGCTGATTTCGAGGTGGAACATAATGATTGAGAGGTGGAACTTAATTGATTGAATAGATAAATGAGTTAACTAATTGAGAAAAAAGTTGATTGAAAGATGAAAAATAATGATTGGAGGATAATTGAGAATGATTTAATTAATCAATTAATTGAATTGTTAACTGGAGATGACTGATTGAATGCTTCTTGGAAAAAAATAAAATTAGAAGATAGAAATAGAGATTGGAAAGATAATTGATTTAATCAATCAGTTAACTAAATTGGTTAATTTAGCATGTGCTTGAACTTGATTTAGCTTTTCAATTTAATCTTTGCATGAGAATTGATTTAAATATTGAATTTATTTTAAATTCAATATGATCTTTGAATTCATGAAAACTTGATTTAGATTTTCAATTTGATTTTTCAATGTCTTTGACTTTGATTTTGAATCATGAAATTGAAATGCACGTGTAACTTAAATTAGATGAAATTGGAAGAATATGAATTTGAATTTGAATTAGTGGAATATTGAAATTAGATGAAATTACAATTTGGGGAATTGGAATTTGAATTTGAATTAACTAATTAAATAATTTAAAGAAACTATTTAATTATTTAGAAATTGAATTTAATTAAATAATAAAGATTATTCAATTAAAGGATTAAAATCATAATTAATTAAAAAATTAATATTTAATTAATATTTAGAAAAGGATTCAATCACCTACAATTTCTCATTAGAGTGTTCAATGCCAACAATCTCCCCCTTTGGCATTGATGGCAACCTTGCAATCCTATGGCACCGACACCAGCAGACTCTACACCGGCAGATAGTTTATCGACAATGGCAAAGATGATTACCAGCACCCTAGCCGACAGGATTTTAATTATTGCATATTCTATTTAATTGTAATATCTTTTTGTAAGCCAACAAAGTGTATTGTAGTAAGACTCATATATAAGTATGAGATCTTGTAGATCATTTAAGATGCGGACATGGTTAGAATATTGCAGAAGTAATGTGCAAATATTAAGGCAAATTTTGGAGTAAGGTTTATGGTTATTGTATGAGCTTAAACCGATACTGAACCTGGCATAGTAGATGTTGAACTAAAGAAGTAGATTATATTGGATTTGCATAATCCATTTTGTAAGTCAGTGAGACTTCCTTTTGTAACTAAGCAGTGAGCTTTAGGCAGTTAGCCTTCCTGCATGTGTAGACCCCTATTGTAAGTAATATCCATTCATTGGTCAGTGAGTGAATATTATGGGTCATAAATCCCATCGAGGTTTTTCCCACACCGGGTTTCCTCGTTAAAAATCTTGTGTTATGGTGTGCTTATTGTTCATATTTACTGCATTAATTCTTGTTTACCGGTACACTATTTTGGAATACAATTTATTTAATAAGGTCAGAAAATTTGTTAACCGACAAGATACTGATTCACCCGCCCCTCTCAGTATCTTTGGGAATCCTAACAATTGGTATCAAAGCCAATTTATCTTCATTTTTCTTTCTGTCTTTAGTGTCTTTACAAAATCTCATAGTCATATCTTGCATCTCATTCCTCAAGGTCATGTTTTCTTGCTTCATCTTGCTTACAAGATCATTAAGAGTTTCCTTTTCATCATCATCACTCTGCATCTTCTCATGAAGTTGTCTTCTTTTGTTTCTAGCAATAGTAAGATTCTCTTGAAGTCCTTGAATGATTTCCTGTGCAATCTTCAGATCATCTTCAAGTTTGATATTTTTCAACTTTTCTGCATCATAATCTGCAAGAGTTGTTTCCAATTGCTTAGAAAAGGATTAAATAATTAATTGATTAAAAATAGAAATAGAAATAATTAGTAACATGATGAAGAAATATGATTTTAGAAGAATAAGAATAATTAATTTAATTAAAGAATTAAAGAATTATTTAATCAATTAGAGGAATAATTAGTACATGATCAATGAGACTTTTTTAGGTGTCTACATGAACGTCCCAAATACTTTGCCAAATCCGTAAACTAATATATTGCAATTCTGGAGCAATGTAGAGAAAAATCCAGAACACTGAACAACACAATCAACAAAAAACCAACCATAATATCATATCTCATAACTCAACGAAATCACCATGCGGACCCCTAAAACTTCTGTTGAATCAACTAGAGATACTTGTAGCATAGGAATTTGGAAATCATCACAAACATTATAAACATACTAATCATTAGCTCAATCATGAAAACTAATTGCAACGATCTATCCTAAACACATTCAATAGAGACATAAAGATTGAAACATTCAAAAGTAAATACTATGCAAACCAAACGTAGATATGAATGCTTCCTTCATGCGGCTCCATTGTTCTTCTTTCCTCTTCAAATGGTTTGGTTGTGGATCTCACCTACAAGTGCATACACACAATTGAAAGCAAGTAGACAAGATTTTTTTGATCAAGAGTACTAGAAGCGTAAATTCAATAGTCTGATTACCAATTAGCTTTGATTGATGAAGATCATCCAATTTATAGAAGAATTGGAGAGATGACAAGATTAGCATGATTCAATTCAAATGGAAATTGCAAATCAATTATGTCAATTATGACAAATTATGACAAATTATGCACTTTCTATGCAAAATTTGTTGATTGATAATTTATGACAAATTATGACAACTTCTATGTCAAAATTGATTGATTGTCAATTATGACAAATTTATGACAAATTGACATGTCATTTCCATGAATTTAGGAGAGAAATAGGAGGAAATTGAAATTAGGAAATTTAGAGAATTAAGAATTTAGGAATTAAGAAATTAATGGAAATTAGAAATTAGGTAAATTAATTAATAATTTGTCATTTATTAATTAATTCACAAAGAGGAATAATTAGCCAATTAAATGGACATTTAATTGTGACAAGAAGACTTAGAATAAATAAATAAATTATTTAACCTAGAGGGAAAATGCCAAACAAGATTAAATGAACAAATCATAAAACCCTAGAAGATGAATTAGCAATGCGAGAATGACAATTAGGTCTTGATGTAAGATTGATTTGATGTCGATTCGACCATGATTTTGAATTAATAAATGATTTGATTGAGGAACAATGACAAATTGATCCAAATTGACATGATTGAAAAGGACAAGGATCGATGACGAATTGATCGCAATATGACAAGATTGACAAGGACAAAGATCGACCAAAATCATGACTGAAGATTGTTGTTGACAAGACCAAATTCGAAAGCGAGACAGATGAAGAATGTAGAAGAAAGACTCGATGCTTACAAATGATAAAGACCAAGTGTGTGACATAGGAGAAAATGTTAATGCAACGCAAAAACCTAAAATGAGGCAATGCACAAATGTTAAAGTATGATCCCGCAAACGTTAACCATTTTTAGGTGTCTACATTTTGCCCCTCTTTGAGACAATGCGATTTTAAGCGTTGTTTCAAAGAACAATAATGAAAATGCCCCAGACAATAACAATGACATATGCATGCCCCCTCGAGGAATTGGCCGGAAACATGCAGAAAAGAGGCCAATTGATCGATAAGAATGATAGAAAATGATAGGAGCAAACAGACTGAAATCGGAGATTGGAAGAAATGTTAGTAAGAAGAAATGAGATAGAGGACAGTTAGAGATGAAGAAAAACTTGCTTTCACTAATGCACTTTGTAGGTGAGAACCTTTATTTTAATGTAGCAAAATGGATGCGTAGCATCATGGCATTGAAGGCCAGAGTTGAAATGCAACCCTTTTTGCAAAAGACAGACACATTACAGACAAAACAACAATCACAACAAAAAAGAAAGGGACCATGAACCATCCCAGTCACTCTAAATCACTCAGTGACATCATCAAGCAACATAGGAACATGATCGAAGATAAATCAATAAATGATAAGACTCGCTAATTCCAATAAGTCAAACAAACATCTTGATCTTCATTGTCAAAAGTTGAAAGTGCTGATAGGACGATCATGCTGTCTGGTTTTAGGACATGCGGTACCCCGTCTAAGACAAGACATAGTCTGGTTTCGAGTATACCACACCCTGTATAAGACCCATGATAGTGTGCCAAGGACAAATAAATTTGCGGTTGATTGACATGACAAGTGCGATCAGTTTGAATGTCTGGTTTGAGTAAAAAGTTCATCTGTTTAAGTGTGATTTCATTAAAGCACAATGTTGGATTACGTGTCGTTGGAGGGATGCTCAGTGATTTGTCTTATGCACAAAGGGGATATTTTTTTTGTTTTTGCTTTTCGAGATGTTACAATTTTTTTGTGTTCATTTTTTTTTCAGGACGTTTTTTTGACTTTTTTGGGGATTTTATCAGGACATTATTCAATTTTATTTTTTTGGGGATTATTTCAGGACATTTTTCAATTTTTATGAGATTTTTCAGGACATTTTTCAATTTTTATGAGATATTTCAGGACATTTTCAATTTTTATGATTTTGCCCCCAGTGTCTAGCAAGGAAAGGAATATGACAGGTGAATAAGTAGGCTTTCTGGAATGTTGGTGGATAGAGGGAAGACAAAGGCCTTTTATTATGGAGACAATACAGATGCAATTTTCAAGGGCTATGACATGATGGGACAAGAGACTGGATATGACAATGTAAAGTAGTGACATGGCATGAGGGACATGTCAACAGGTTTTTGAAACCATGTTTATATTTTGCGTCCTTATGTCAGATCAAGATCAAGGAATGAAAAAGAGTGTATGGATAGTGATAAGATATGGATAGGATAAGCAAGACCAAGAATGGATAAGGGACATGGACTGAAGGTCGGGATAGGCTAAGAGATAGTGGCAGAAAGTTACAATAAGCCAGGGAATATGGATGAAAGGTTGTAATAAGCAAATGGATAAATGACCAAAAGCTATGATAGACTGAAAGCTACAAACAAGATGCATGATGCTCATGATGATCCTTAGCCTTGTCAAGATCAAAGGTGGAAAGAGGAAATGGACATGAGGGATGATAGGACATGAAGGGAAATGACATGGTATGATAGGATAATGAAGGGCAATAGGATATGAAGGAGTATGACATGGGTTCGATAGGATAATGGAACAATGAAGGACAAAAGGATATGATAGGATAAAACTTGCCCCCAAGTGTGGTGTGCAAGAAGATCATAAATTACACATGATGCCTGTTTGCTAGGTTTTCATCACGGTACTTGCCCAAGGCACCTGTTTGCCAGGTTTTCACCAGTGGACGAATTATTTTTGCTTTATTTTTTTCTTTTGTCTTTTTTTTTCACTTTTTTTTAAAAAATTTTTTTTTTTTTGTATTTTGACTTTTTCAATAGAAGATGGACACATGACAGGGGATGGAAGAAGGACTCAAGTGTCTTTTTTGTTTGGATAGTAGCCTTGAAATAAATGGACCATGACCTTTAAAAGTATGCTCAAAGATGTTGGTAGGATAAGGACATGGAAAAAGAGATGAAACTAAGGCTAGGATTTATGCAAAGGATGGGACCGAAGGGATGGAAGGATGGAAAATATGCATTGGATAATGGATAGGGTATCGGAAAAATTGGGCTTCAGTGGATGGAAATGAAGGCAAGATCAACATTGGCACACACCTTGACGGGTGGTGGACTGATGGAGGAAAAATGTATTTTGGATATTGAGATTTGGATGGAGGAATAGCTTGGGATTTTGGGACATAAGGGCCCAAAATGGATGAAGAAGGTGATGGAGGAACAAATTTGAGAGGGTTGGATGGAGGAATAACAACTTTGGATGCCAAGTTGGATGTTTCTTTAGGCTTTTGCGCTTCAAGGAGCTGCTTAGGGATCCACATGGTTTTTGATTTTTCATGCTTTTGTGGTTCCTTGGAGTGCATTGCTTGCACAAGGGATTTAGGAACCCATATATATTTTGACTTTGCTTTATTTTGCTCAGTGGGCCTCTATGGCCTTTTGGATATATTTTTTTCTTTATAGATCATATTGTTCTTTGTTTTGACATGTCGATTATATTGGACATGTTGATCCTTGAATACATGTAGATTGCTAAACTTATGACGTTTATACTTGGCATCCAAATTGCCTGGAGGAGGGAATGAATGTCGGATGGATATGAATGAAGTGGAGTTCTTTTGGATGACTGGAAGGTTCTCAAAGATGTGTGCCTTTGCTGACCTTGCATAGAGAATGAAGGGATATAAGGACCTAAGATGGATGGAAGGTATGACGGGGAAGGTGTATGCTTGGATTTTGAAGGAGGGATACCAACGTCTTGAGAGTGAGCTGTGTAGACATGACCCTTAAGATCTTCTTTGATATGGAGAGATTCTTGCTTATGGAGATCTACTCCTTTGCCTTTATGAATATCTTGACTTGTAGGATACTCTTTTCTTTGAGAAGAAGACGTGAGTCCATTATGAGGTGGATATGATATGACAGAAACAATGAGATCTTGAAGTGGATCGGATTGCACCAAAGTGGAAGAACCCATTATGCATGTTGAGGGTTCATGAACATCTTGCACTGACATGTTAGAATCATGGAGGGGATTAGGATCATGAGGGGGACTAGGATTGTGTGGTGGACATGTTTCAATGGCAGGCTCTTCAAGAGATGGAATGGGAGAAATAATGGGATCATCAAAAGAAATGCGATCTTGGAGTGGATATGGAGCATTAAGACAAGGAGATGGAGGAAAAAAAGGAATAATTTGATCTTGACAAGGAGGAAGATCATTGGAATCCTCTTTAAAGTTGCTTTTCTCTTGACTTTCAATGGGATCATCGGAAAGGATGGAAGGGATATCTTGAATGTCAATGGGATTTGAAAGGACATTTTTTTCATGAAATGGAAGGGGATCATTTGGGATTGGATGGACTGGGATATCCTAATCTTGCTTAGGGAATGGAGTGTCAATAGGACTTTGGATAGGATGGACAAGAATAGGGGAATCATCATGAGTTTCTGGGAAAATGGGATCTTGGTCAACAATTGGATGGGATGATAAGGTTTTAGGATCTTGATCTTGATTTTCTTTAGGACTCATTTCTTCGTGCTCTAAATTATCCTCTTGACATGAGGTTGGACTTTGGATATGCATGGGGGATTCTGACAAGGAATCAATGTTTTGGCATGAAGGAGATGCACTTTGAACATTTGTGATGGATTCTGGCAAGGAATCAATGCTTGAACATGAGGAAGAAGGACTTCGAATGGGGTCCTCTAAAATAGGTAATGGCAATAAAGTGTGTGGTGGCATTGGGTCTTGTATTTCTGAAACATGACAAGGATGTGCATCATGAATTGGATTATTTTGGCAATCAATTATGGATAGCTCTTGGATAATTGCATCCTTGGGTGTATTGTTTGATGAGGACAATATGGAAGGTTCTTGTGAAACTTCTAAATGTGCAGGGATAGATGCCACTGGAGAGTCCATTTGCTTGTGGGGGGATGAGGCATTGCTAGACATAATTGTATTATCTGGATCTTCCTCAAAGAACTCACTTGGTAGTTTCCTTAAGAGCATTGCAATAAAGCCACCTTTCTTTCGAGGTTTTGACATGATTGTATCTAGAATTTGAACTTGTTTGGCAAGGAGTTGGTTCTGATCTGATGTCATGTTTTGATATTGGACTTGGTTCAATTGTTCTGACATGTTTGAAACTTGGGTTGGTGTGTGCTGCAACCTTTGTTTTTGAATGTTTGGTTGTGGTTGTTGACATTGATATGTTGATTGAACTTGTTGATATTCCACCATTGGTTGAACCATTTGTTGACATTGTATAGTTGGTTGGACATATTGTTGAAATTGGACCATTGGTTGTGTTGGTTGAATATGTTGGACAATTGGTTGAACCATTGGTTGTGATGGTTGAAAATGTGATTGATAGTAAACACCTTCTTGTTCTTGTTGTGGAGGCACATAATGTTGAAATTGATGTTGTCTCTTTTCTTGAAATTGTTTCATCATCTCTATTTGGGAGAGGAGAGCTGGTATGTCTGATCGTTCAAGAAGAGATCGTACATCAATTGGCTCAATCTTTGGATTTTGACCTGAAAATTTTCGAAACATTTTGGACATTTGTGATCTATTTTTCTCAATGTTTTTCACTCTTTGTTCCAATATCTCCTCTTCTTGAGCTAGTTTCTCCTCTAGTTTTTGTATTTGGAGACTTGTTTCATCATAAAAAGTTTGATCGATATTGCCTTGTTGTTGGGTTGGATAGAATTGTGATTGCATTGTCGGTTGATATGTCAAAATTTGTTGCATCATTGGTGCTTGGAACCTTGTTTCAATAGACATGTCACTATGCAAATGCAATATTTTTGGAATTTTTCAAAGATAATGTATGATATGCAACTAAATGCAAATTAGATAGACGAGCATGCAATCTATGTTTTTGGTTGTTTTTCAAGATTTTGACAAACTTTTTGGAATGCAAATCTAAAAGAGACTCTTAGGAAATTGAAATGATGTCTAGACCTCAAAGGACAAAAGAACCAAGTGACAAAAGGACAAAATGACAATGTCTCCCCTATATGCTTGGATACTAAGCTAGGTTTGACCAAATGACATTGATGAAAAAAAGAGAAAAGGTTTTGATAAGATCTAGACTTCCTAACAATGACTTAGGGTTTATCAAAGATTTGGATTACTCAAGTATGACAAAACCTAGTTTTGGCACTATATGCAAAGGGACAATTACTATGCAAATGACCCTAATATGATATGATAATGACCTAAGCTTAATGAAGAGACCTAGGGTAAGCAATGTATGACAATGGTATGACTTTAATGTGAGAGGACATATGTAAATGGATGACCCTTATTGCAAAGAGTATGACTTAGGTGAAACCTAACCTTGGTACTTGACAATGAACTTTGCAAAATGCAACCTAGGATGAACCTAAATGTAAGTGACATGCTTGTTTGAGGCAAGATTTTGAACAATGTTTGACAACCATGTTTGAAAGTGTTTTGAAGTTTGTTGGATGAAATGCTCTTGTGTTTAACCTTGTTTTGAATCAATTTGCCTTGTTCTTGAAATGAGATGCAATTCAACTTTTGAAAAGCAAAGAAGACAAGATGTTTTAACATAGACTCAAGACAATCATGCTCATTTCCACATTTCTTATGGTAGGCAAGGGCATTAGGTACTTGAGAGGTAGACTTGTTATGGGATTCAAGGAGAATACATAGATGCTTGACCCCACGGGCTCCCCTCCACGACACTCACTTCTCAGGGTAGCCAAGCATCAGTCCCCATGGAAATCTCCCCATGGCGAACTTAGTATCTCTTCCAAGTATCCAAACTTGTCCTTCTCAAGCAACTAGAAGGGGTTTTGGCCTCTAAAAACAAGGTGTTTAGTAAGGATTTCTGTTAAGCATTACTCCTTGATGTCACGCAAGCATGATTGAGACATTAGGCCCATCAAGATACCAAACAAATGTAGTCGCGCAAGCACGATTTAGACCAAGAGGCCCTACTTAGATGTTGATATGAGAAAGAGTTCAAGGGTCATCACTTCCCAAGTAACTGCAATTCCCACGTAACCCTTCCTTCAAAGCTTTCGCTCATCAGGTATTTGTTTATAGTGAGTTAGAATGCCAAGGTATTCTAGCCATACTCACTTTGGGTCGTTCCCTTCTCACGATTATCACTTGCTTACAAAAGCAAAGTGGTCGGGAAGGCAGGCCCTCTAAAGGAGACACACAATCAAAGACACGAGCATGGTATCGAAGATCTGGATTTCTGATCAGCCTAAAAAGGATGAGAGCATACTCTCCTACTCCAATGTCACACTCAACAATCAAAGCAAAAACATGTTCATTCCAACCTATTTAGAAATCACTAGGTGCCTAAAACATTAATGGCAAACACCAAGTTTAGTTGTTTCTCCAAGGCAACCTGCAAAATCACCAAGTTAGAAGTTTGATTTATTTGGTCTTTGACTAGAAAACCTGCAAACAATTCATTAGTAGTTTGTGAAATAATTCTTTGTCAAGCGTTTTGCCACAAAGCTACCAACAATGTTAGAGAATCAAGAGAAATGAATCACCATCAAAATTAATCCATAAAAGTTGTGATTCTTTGTCCTCTTAGATTAATCTATGTGAAATTTATCAAATTTTCCACCCTAGATTAATCTAGATAAAATTTGCATGAATAGATGATTAATTTGCCAAGCTAAATTAATCTAGATGAAAGTTGCATGATTTTGTTTTTTGAAAATTTTGACCATTTACAGCAGCATAATTAAAAATGTCATAACTTCCTAAATATTTATCCAAATCACAAATCGTAAAATGATCTGGAAAGGTAAGAACATGATCTAATATACCCAGAAATTGTTTATTTTAATTCTGCATGAAATTTTTTATGTGATCAATTGATTATGACTATTTTTTTTTAGAAGAAAAATCTGCAATTTCTCCACAAAAAAATCTGCAACTTCACAAAACATTCAAAAAAATATTAGATCCAAGCATGTTCACGTCGGGTTCACCAATTAATGTACGTTAGGAAATAGGAAATCATCACAAGCATTATAAAATACTAATCATTAGCTCAATCACGAAAGCTTAAAAGTAATGATCTATCCTAAACACATTCAATAGAGACATAAAGATTGAAACATTCAAAAGTAAATACTATGCAAACCAAACGTAGATATGAATGCTTCCTTCATGCGACTCCATTGTTCTTCTTTCCTCTTCAAATGGTTTGGTTGTGGATCTCACCTACAAGTGCATACACACAATTGAAAGCAAGTAGACAAGATTTTTTTGATCAAGAGTACTGGAAGCATAAATTCAATAGTCTGATTACCAATTAGCTTTGATTGATGAAGATCATCCAATTTATAGAAGAATTGGAGAGATGACAAGATTAGCATGATTCAATTCAAATGGAAATTGCAAATCAATTATGTCAATTATGACAAATTATGACAAATTATGCACTTTCTATGCAAAATTTGTTGATTGATAATTTATGACAAATTATGACAACTTCTATGTCAAAATTGATTGATTGTCAATTATGACAAATTTATGACAAATTGACATGTCATTTCCATGAACTTAGGAGAGAAATAGGAGGAAATTGAAATTAGGAAATTTAGAGAATTAAGAATTTAGGAATTAAGAAATTGATGGAAATTAGAAATTAGGTAAATTAATTAATAATTTGTCATTTATTAATTAATTCACAAAGAGGAATAATTAGCCAATTAAATGAACATTTAATTGTGACAAGAAGACTTAGGATAAATAAATAAATTATTTAACCTAGAGGGAAAATGCCAAACAAGATTAAATGAACAAATCATAAAACCCTAGAAGATGAATTAGCAATGCGAGAATGACAATTAGGTCTTGATGTAAGATTGATTTGATGTCGATTCGACCATGATTTTGAATTAATAAATGATTTGATTGAGGAACAATGACAAATTGATCCAAATTGACATGATTGAAAAGGACAAGGATCGATGATGAATCGATCGCAATATGACAAGATTGACAAGGACAAAGATCGACCAAAATCATGACTGAAGATTGTTGTCGACAAGACCAAATTCGAAAGCGAGACAGATGAAGAATGCAGAAGAAAGACTCGATGCTCACAAATGATAAAGACCAAGTGTGTGACATAGGAGAAAATGTTAATGCAATGCAAAAACCTAAAATGAGGCAATGCACAAATGTTAAAGTATGATCCCGCAAGCATTAACCATTTTTAGGTGTCTACAATACTTATCTCAAAACCCTTTAATCCACAATAACTAATTTGCAACACACTAGCCAAACCAACTCATCCAATCTAACTGCAACATTGGAACACATAGAAATATGTTGACATCAATGACAACACATCATTCCAACAAACTTCTCAGCAATATCCAACAATCTCCCCCTTTGGTAATGATGTCAACATATGAATGTGAAAAAAAATCAATGCAAAGAAAGAATTCAACTACCAACAATCTCCCCATAACTCTCAACAATCTCCCCTTGAGATCAGCACATGATATGATAGTTTTTCACATGATTCTCTCCCCTTTTATCATCAATACAAAAGGCACATATGCAGAACATGAATCTCTCTACAATCTCCCCCCTTGACCAAACTCTCTCAACTGAAATTTAAAACTGAACATACAACACTGAATATTCCGCCTGAGTAGAAGCCACCAATCATTAATCTAGAGCACAAGATATCTTTATGAAGTCTACCGGACTGATGCAAATCCATGCATCTTAGTTCTCATCAAGAGGGGAAATTACCCCTAGCTTCTCTCTGAGATACTCAAAAGTATCTTTAGGCAAAGGTTTTGTGAAGATATCTACAATTTCTTTCTTTGTAGATACATACTCCAATCTGACTTCCTTCTCATTCACCTTTTCTCTCAATAAATGAAACTTTCTTGATATATGCTTGGTCTTAGAATGCAACACCGAATTCTTAGAAATGTTGATAACACTTGAATTATCATAGTATATAGATTTAGGCTCATCAAAAGCAACTCTGATTCCTCCAGCATCTGCTTCATCCATATCACCTAAGTACAATTGCTAGTAGCATCAATGTATTCAGCTTCTATAGTAGATAAGGAAATTACATTCCGCTTCTTACTCATCCATGAAACCAAATTCTTGTTCAAGAAAAATGCACCACCACTAGTACTCTTCCAATCATCAACATCACTTGGCCAATCAACATCTATAAAAGAACTCATAGTAAAGGCATCATCTCTAAGATACCACAAACAAAAATCAATTGTCCCTTTCAAATATCTGAAGATTCTTTTCGTAACAACAATACTAGATTCCTTAGGATCAGCTTGAAATCTAGCAACAAGACATACAACATTCATAATATTCGGTCTAGTCTGAGTTAAATAAAGAAATCTACCAATCATAGACCTGTATCTAGTCTGATTTACTTTTGGAGAATCATCATGCTTTGTCAACTTACATCCGGTTACCATAGGAGTACCAACAGGGTTTGCATCATCCAATTCAAACTTCTTCAAAAATTCCTTCACATACTTAGATTGAGATATGAAAACACCTTTACTCAACTGAGTAATTTGCAATTCCAAAAATAATTTCATCTCACCAATCATAGACATCTCAAACTCATTCTTCATATCATCAGTAAACTTATTGCACAAACCATCATTTCCACCAAAAATAATGTCATCAATAAATACCTCAACAATTAAGATGTTAACATGATCAATCTTGAAATATAAATTATTGTCAGCACTACCTTTATTGAATTCAAGCTTCATAAAATACTTATCTAATCTGGCATACCAAGCTCTTGGGGCTTGCTTCAATCTATACAATGCTTTCTTCAATCTGCAAACCATATCTTTCCAATCTATCAACTGAAATCCATATGGTTGCTCAATATAGACTTCTTCTTCCAACTCACCATTAAGAAAGGATAACTTGACATCTATCTGATAAATTTTGAAATACTTGTAAGAAACATAAGTAAGAAATAATCTAACAACTTCAATTCTAGCTATCGGAGAAAAAGTCTCCTCAAAATCAATACCTTCCATCTGAGAATAACCTTGACAAACAAGTCTAGCTTTATTCCTAACAACTTCACCTTGTTGGCAAATGCACACTCCAATGAGAAATTGTAGGTGATTGAAGGTATTGTCAATGATGGTAACCTTACAATCATGTGATACAGGCAGGCATTGGCACTAACAGACTCTACACCGGCATACAAAACACTGACACCAAAAAAGAAGATTACCGGCACCTTGGCCGACAACAATTTTATATTAATGTATTTTGTAATTAATTGTAAAATCTTTTGTAAGCCAACATGGAAGATTGTAATATGACTCATATATGTAAGAGATCATTGTAGATCATTTAGGACATATATGATGCGAAATATGAATAGAAGGTAGCAGACCTAATATGCGAATTATTGAATAAGGGTTTATGTATGTAGCAGAGCTTAAACCGATACTGAATCTGGCATAGCAAATGCTAATCTGAAGTAGTACAAGACATTGGATTTGAATAATCCATTTTTGTAAGTCAGTGTGACTTCCTTTGCAACTGAGCAGTGAGCTCTAGGCACTTAGCCTTCCTGCATGTGCAGGCCCCTATTGTAAGCAGTAATATTCTCTTATTGGCTTGTAAGTGAATGTTGTGGGTCACAAATCCCATCGAGGTTTTTCCTACACTGGGTTTCCTCATTAAAATATTGTGTTAAGGTGTTCTTTTCAGGTTGTGGTTGTTATTCTTATTTGCTGCATTATTTCTAGTTTTAATCGGTACACAATTTTAATATGCTTTTCATGTTATAAGTTAAGAAAATTATCATACCGGTCAGATACTGATTCACCCCCCCCCCTTCTTAGTATCTTTGGGAATCCTAACAATTGGTATCAGAGCTTGGTCCTCTATTTTCAAAAGCCTAACAGCTTGAGGAAGTTCTTGTCATCGATAGAGATGGAAAACTTGAGGAAGCAATTCAAAACAGCTCTTTCAGACTATGATGTAGAAAAAGTGAAGAATATAAAACTTGAGGATGATATGAAGGTTGCTCAGGATATTATTCGAGGACTTCAAGAGAATTTCACTATAGCAAGAAATAAAAGAAGAGAGCTTTGTGAAAAGATGCAGAAAGAGGAAGATGAAAAGGAAACTCTTAATGATCTGGTGAACCAACTGAGACAAGATAACTGTACAATGAAGAATGAGATGCAAGATATGACTATGAGATTTTGTAAAGAAATTGAAGACAAAAAGAAGAATGAAGAAGACTTGGTTAGAAGACTAAATGATGCTGGAAATGAAAACACAAGACTCAGTCATGAAAACGATATGCTGAAGACAGATCTGATGCATACACAAAATGACAGAACTGAACTCAAGAGAAAGAAAGGAATCTTGGAGAATGAATTGACTGTTGCAAATCAACACAAAGAGAAATTCAAGAAAAGTTCAGAAGAACTTGTTGACATGCTGAAGAATCAGAAACCAAATGGTGATACAAATGGTCTTGGCTTTGAAATTGGTGAAAGCTCTGGTACTGCAAACAATCATGATTATAGTAAACCGGTAAGACAACCTAATGCTTACAAATTCAATGGGAAATTATTTAACTATAACAAGTATTGGTCATAGAGAAAATCAGTGTAAATCTAGAAATTATCACAACACTAGTACACCCACTGATCAATGTTCTAAGTGCAACAAAGTTGGTCATAACTTGGAAAATTGCAAAATGAATGTAAGATGTTATGTTTGTGGAAGATTTGGACACTTGTCTAATCAATGCAGAACACATATTGGCATAGGATATGGGAAAGCTATTCAGAAAAACAATGTGACTTGTTATGCTTGTAACAAAATTGGACATATTGCAAAATTTTGTAGAAGCAAGTCCCCACCGGAAAATAACAAAGGTCCTAGCTTGAAAGGTAAAGCAATGGATTAGAAAGTCAGATCAGAATGTTGATAGGAATACTCCTCCACCGGCAGAATAGAGTAACACTCCACCGGTAGGAGACTCTTCATCTAACTGACGAAAATCCTTGGGGGTTTAGCAACAAAATGAAAAACATGCTATTATTCCCTCGGTTGATGGTGAGAAGTTGAAATTACTTTTACACCGGCAGATGAGTTAAGTTATGACTTAACCGGTAGACATTAAATATGGTAGTTGGAGAAAATAACATTATAAAGCAAGTGTTTTGGCTCCTTTTTCATTCACCGTGCATTCAAATCTTCGAGAGTGCAAAAATTCCCGAGCGAAGGCATCCTTAAGGCAGATTGAGGTATTTATAACTATGGCATCCTCCTCCACTCCTGAATTTATTGCAAGCCCTACTGTGATTGAGTTTATTAAGTGCCCTAGACCCGTCTTCAAACTGGTTCCTGAAATTGCGAAGAAAGATGATAGCATAGGTGCATTTTCTCAAATTCCTAAGGGAGTAGTATATTCTGAAGACCCTAGGATATACATACATTGTCATATAGAGGAATTAGGTGATGATGAGATCAAAAAAATGTATAGGACTGTGAATTTTGATGTAGATGGTAATGTCAAGTTGGAACACAAGATAGTAGAAACCCTTGGTTTTGTGGATATTCTTAGCATTCCTGATTTTTTTGAGGATATTATAAGAATTGTGCTAAGCAATAACAAGGTTACCCTCACCGATAGCAGACCTGATAGAACAAAGAAGGTCTCGAATGACACAGTGATGAAACTTACTGGTTTTACTTTTGACAAAAGGTCTCTAAGGGTAAATGATGTAAAGGAAATCAATGTTAGATTTATCAGTATGATCTTAGGTTACAAAGCCACACATGCAAATAGGTTGAGCTCAGTTTCTAGCCTATGTATCAAAAGTGCATATGATATGGTCAATGATAATGCTAGAATAGATGTGTGCAAATGGCTTAAAGATGAATTGATAGACAATCTAAAGAAGATTAAGGGAGATAAGAAAGGAACCTTTAGATTTGGAAATTTGCTTGTATGTCTAATGCTATACATAACTAAACAAGTAACCGGTATTGGTAGAAGAGATTTTGGCTTTGATATACCGGTGGGAAAGCAACTATTGGATCTATTGAACAACATGGGAGAAAACAGGGAGAAAACTTAAATGAACATTTTCAAGCATTGAAGGCTCGAATGAAAACTAGAATAAGACTGTCACAAGCTATTGTAGATAAATATCTGAAGGAAATTTGTTTTGTAATTAAAAAGGATGAAATCTGGATGGAGGCAGTTGTCCCTAGAACTATCTGGGTAACTGAAATGAGCTATGAAATAGATGATAATATTATTGAAACTTATGCAAAAGCCCTCCTTGAAGCACCAAAGGAAACCACTGAGAAAGTTTTTGGAAATGCAGAAACAATTGAGAGTGGAATTCAGTCTAGGAAAAGGGTTAAGAAGGTTGAAGAAATAGTAAGGAAAGGAACTCGACAGGAAAAGGCAATTAAGGAAGATGTTTTGAAACAAACTGGTATAAAGGAAAGTGAGTTGGAAGGACTTCAACCAAAAACTCATCTTTCACTAGTTGGAACTTCCTCTGAAAGTGATATACCAATGGTATTCAAAAGGGTTGAAAGGAAAATAAAACCCTCATCGGCACCCTCTCCTACACCGAAGAAAACAAGACAAAAGCAATAGGAAATGAGGCCTCCAGCGAAAAAGTTGACTCCTAAGAAGAAGAAGGTAAAACAAGATATTGCTCAACTGGATAAACTCTTAAGTGAAATAACTGAAGATGGAAAGTTGACAAACATTAGAAAACTGTACAACACACTATCTGCAGATGATAAAGAAACCATAGAGAACAGTGTAATCTTACACTTGGACATTTACAAGAAATTTTTGATGGAAATTATTGATGAAGTACCAGCTGATCTGTATAGAAGACTAGAAGCTAGAAGGGTAGCTATTGTTGAGCTGGATAAGAAAATAAAAATTAGAAAACTACTTGCAGTGCATCCGGTAAACTCACCTGATGAGATAGACAAACTAATCAGTGAAGCTAACCAGATAGTATTTTCAATTGCGCACCGGCATGTAGCACTGATGGTAGGTAGAGTGAATGAAGTCTCTGAGGAAACAACAGATACATGGGATATATTCTTTGTAGAAAAAGAGAAACATGAAGAATTACTAAGACCCAAGACTATCAGAGTATACCAAAAGGATAGGGATAAGGGGAAAGGTAAGGTAGGTGGACCTCCAAGCCTGAAAATAACTGATAACTTAACCCCACCTCCTTCAGATACTCCACTGGTAGAAACTACAGATAGTCAACCGACCACTGAGAGTATGGAGACTCCATTAGAGGATACGAATCCTAAATCTGAAATTTTGTACACTGTAAATATAGATACTCAAGAAGTAAATGTTGTGGTTGACAAAGAAACCACTGAGGATACGAAGGAAGAAGTGACTATTGAGTCACCGGCTGCAGATGTTGAGGTTAAGGTTAATGATATTGTAAACATAAGCATAGAAAAACCTACTCAAACAGAGTGACTGACAGAGGACACCACTGGTAAACAATGAGAGGAATCGGTAGATAAAACTGGAAAATAGCCAGGAGAACCGGCAATGGACAATGCAGAGGTACAAACAGAGAAACCTGAAGTACATACAAAGGCTACACCTGAGAAACTGACTATTGAAAGCTCAGAAAACCTTCTGAGACACATATGGAAAAATCAGAACAAGAATAGGTTGAGACACAAGTTCAGACAGAGACAGTGCCACTGGCTAAAACTGAAAAGCTCAAACCTTTACTTATAGAAATGCAAACACAGAGTGACCTACCAGAGGTCGAATCAAGCAAGGTGAGAACAGTTGGACAGACATCTGGTACTTCTATAGAAGAATTTAGACCTACAAATGTAACAGAGGTCTTATTGGATTCAATAAAGAAGATCACAGAGTGCAATGCACAAGGCTATAAGGCTATTGATGACACCATTCCTATTCTTAAATTGATAGCACCAAAGTGCATTGTGGATAATAAGGATTCTTTAGGTCAACTAGGCACATTGTCTAAATTAATCACTAGCAACATATTGACTATTGATCAAATAAATGAGGACACATTCAAGGAGAGAATGACTAAGGAAAAAGAAAAATTCTTTGAGGAAATTGTAAAGAAGAACAAGGAGAAAATGAACACCTTATTACCAAAACTTGGAGAGACAATTTTTTATTTCAAGAAACTATATAGAGACACTTGTAAAACAAATATTCGAATAGAAGATCTAGACAAGGAAATCAACAAAGCACAAGATAAGATTAACAATATTGCTGACAATCTGATAGGTATATCAGATTCTTTTTTGGAGATAGAAAAGAAAATTGCAGATCTAGAAGAGAAAATTAAGAAGTTAGAGAAGAACAAAGAGAGAATAAAGGATAAGGCAAAGAGCTTGAAATATCAATTTGGTCCTAAACTAGATTACCTCATTTCTTTGAGAAAAGAAATTTCTGAGGCTCTAGTTCCCGAACTTAAGACACCGAAAGAGAAAATGCACATACTCACTGGTACAGTTCAGCAAACAAAAGAGGTATTGCAAGATAGCAAAATATTTACTGGCAGTTTAAATTTGGTTTTGACAGATATTTTTCAGATTGTAACCCACCAGTTACAAGAATCTAGGCAGGACTCCACTGACAGCGAATGATAACCTTTGTCATTGATGTTGAAGGGGGAGTCGTGAGATGAGAAAAATGATTAGAACAGGACATCATCAGCTCAAGGGGAGCATACATTTTGGCAAACCACTGTTGGACACATTCTTTTTGGATTTTTCTCATGAGTGTTACCATCAATTCCAAAGGGGGAGATTCTTGGTAGATGCACACTCCAATGAGAAATTGTAGGTGATTGAAGGCATTGTCATTGATGGCAACCTTACAATCATGTGATACTGGTAGGCACTGGCACCGAAAAGCTCTACACCGGCATACAGAACACCAACACCGAAAAGGAAGATTACCGACACCTTGGCCAACATCAATTTTGTATTAATGTATTTTGTAATTAATTGTAAAATCTTTTGTAAGCCAACATGGCGGATTGTAATATGACTCATATATGTATGAGATCATTGTGGATCATTTAGGACACATATGATGTGAAATATGAATAGAAGGTAGCAGACCTAATATGCGAATTATTGGATAAGGGTTTATGCATGTAGCAGAGCTTAAACGGGTACTGAATCTGGCATAGCAGATGCTAATCTGAAGCATTACAAGACATTGGATTTGAATAATCCATTTTTGTAAGTTAGTGTGACTTCCTTTGCAACTGAGTAGTGAGCTCTAGGCACTTGGCCTTCCAGCATGTACAGGCCCTTATTGTAAGTAGTAATATTCTCTTATTGGCCAGTAAGTGATTATTGTGGGTCACAAATCCCACCGAAGTTTTTCCCACACCAGGTTTCCTCTTTAAAATATTGTGTAATGGTGTGCTTTTCATGTTGTGGTTGTTATTCTTATTTGTTGCCGGTACACAGTTTTAATATGCTTTTCATGTTATAAGTTAAGAAAATTATCATACCGGTCAGATACTGATTCACCCCCCCTCTCAGTATCTTTGGGAATTCTAACACACCTTTCTCATTCAATTTATTATGAAACACCTATTTAATTTCAACCACATTTTTATCCTTAGGTTTGGGAACAAGAGTCAACATATTATTCTTTTCAGTCTGATTCAATTCTTCTTCCATTTCTTTAACCCAATTTTCATCTTTGCATGCTTCATCAACATCTTTAGGTTCAATCTTATAAATTAAGCAATACTCTTCAGCAATTATTATTCTAGTCATGACACTTCTATTCTTATATCCTATTATCTGATTCTCTAAATGATTCAACCTTACACACCTGGGAGTCTTAGGATTACCTTGATTTTCAGACTCTTGAGCTCTTTCTTCAGCATTAGCACTTGTACCTTCCCCTTCATTCACAAGCTTTTTTGGAACACTCTAAATTTGATTTTGGGTCTGCACTTGCTTTCCTTTATCTGAACTGACATCCTGATCATCTGAATCATATCCGCAGATCTGGGCTGATACACATTTCCTTCATCCACTTTCACATTAGCACTCTCAACTTTCTCAATCCCTTGTTATAACACCAGTAGGCCTTGCTCTTATTAGAATTACCAAGAAAGATTCCTTTATCACATCTAGCATCAAACTTTCTTAGATCTTCATCTCTTCTAATATAGCATTTACTACCAAATATTATGAAATATCTAACTATAGGAACATGACCA
Organism: Cryptomeria japonica; assembly: GCF_030272615.1. NCBI lineage: Eukaryota > Viridiplantae > Streptophyta > Pinopsida > Cupressales > Cupressaceae > Cryptomeria > Cryptomeria japonica. Next base: position 77,938,434 of record NC_081407.1, on the reverse strand, counting down.
ACCCACAACTCATTAGGATTCTTACCAGTATCACCTTTGATATGCACCCGATTAAGAGTATATATAATAGTACTCACAACTTCTCTCTAATAGATATGTAGAACTTTTCCTTCAATCGTCATGGTTCTAGAAGCTTCTTGAATTGTCATGTTCTTCCTTTCCAAAACACCATTCTATTGAGGGGTTAGTGGAGCAGATAACTATCTCTTCACTCCATGCTCTTCAAAAAATGCATTAAACTTGCTAGAAGTAAATTCACCACCTCTATCGGATCTTAGACACTTTAGCTTCAATCCAATCTTTGTCTCAACCATAGCTTTGAAAATATTGAACTTCTCCAATGTTTCAAACTTCTCCCTTAAGAAAGTAACCCACATCATCCTTGAATAGTCATCAATCAACAACATGAAATACCCGTCACCCTGCAAGATTCTCACTCTAGAAGGACCACACAAATCAGTATGCACAAGATCCAATATTTTGTTAGAAGTATACTGTTTGGTTTTGAAAGTAACTCTCGTCTTCTTCCCTAATTGACATTCCTTACATATCAGATTAGAAGGCTTTACCAACTTAGGTGGATCTCTTACAACTTGAGTAGAACTTATCTTAACCATGCAATCAAAATTTACATGACACATCCTTCTATGCCATAACCAACTTTCATCAAACTAAGCAATCAAATACCTTTTACCACCAGCATTCAAGTGAAAGATATTACCTTTAGTCTTTGTACCTGATGCAATCTAGATTCTGGAGTTACTTAAGATCTTACATTTTTTATTCTTGAATTGAAAATCATATCCCTTATCAACCATCTGTCCAACACTCAAAATATTGTGCTTTAGTCCTTCAACATACAAGACATCATTAGTGTTATGCTTACCATCAAGAGAAATAGAACCTCTACCATGGATTATACCAGCTTTGTCATCACCAAATCTTACTACACCATCATCATACTTTTCCATACTCACAAACTTACTCTTATCACCTAGCATATGATGAGAGAAACCACTATCAATAACCCATTCATCTTTCTCTTCAACTTTAGCAACCAAAACTTTCTCCTCATTAATGCAGCTAGTTGAATTAGTAGTCACCGGATCATCTTCCTTGATAGCAATAAACACCCATTCATCTCCTAAATTTCTTTTCTCAAATTCATCATCAGTCACACCTTCATCAACATCATAATAACACTTGTTATGATATTTAGGTTTGTATGGCTTTAATGGCTTCTTAGAAACTCTTTTCGGACACTTTGAGGCAAAATGTCCTATCTTATTGCATGAAAAACATTTAAGAGGTAACTTTCCTTCATACTTACCGGCACATTTAGGCAATCTTCTAGCAATCAGGGCTTCAAGATCTCTCATCTCCTTCTCATATATGGATACCCTTGTAGAGCTTTTTCCCAGATCATACGTTTGCTTCTCAAAAATAGTAGCTTTGAATGTAGATTCTGATTTAGGAAGAGATTCAACAAATTCGGTCAACTCAAAGGCAACAAGCTTTCCAATCAGCATGTCTCTGGTCATATTTGTCACAATCCAGATCTCCTCAATAGCAACAACTTTGTGCTTGTAAGAAGGAGGCAAAGATCTCAACACTTTAGCTACAATCTCAGACTCTTCCAACATTCCACCAAGACATCTGATACTCAAAACAAGCTCATTCACTTTCTACATAAAAGAGATAATGTTCTCATCTTCGCCCATCTTCAGCATCTCATACTTTCCCTTCAAGCTCTACAACTTAGTGAATTTCACATGGCTGTCACCTTCATACAAAGTCTCTAGCTTCTTCCAAATCTCATGAGTAGTTTGTAAATCTATCACATTAATCATCTCAGAATCAGACAAGGCACTCAACAATGCTTCCTTAGATCTAATGTTGAATTTATCTTCCTTAATCTCATCCGGAGTGGTAGGACCATTCGGAGAAGCATTATACACATTCTTAATAATCTTCCATTAGTCTTCACTAATGCATCTCAAATGACATTCCATCCAATTCTTCCAAAGAGTGTAATTTGTTCCATCAAATCTAGGACTATCCTTCTTAAAAGAAAAATTTCCCATCCCAGATCACCTCAAGTAGTCAAGCTTCTTCTAGAGGATCTAGCTCTGATATCAATTGTTGGCAACAATGTAGCAAACTGAGAGGGGGGGAGTGAACCAATTTGCACAAAAAAATTTACTTAACTTAAACACTAATTCAAATCTGATAATTAATAATATCAACACCACATCAATAACACACATAACACCAAGATTGTTGATGTGTAAAAACCGATTAAGGGAAAACCCACAATGGGAACCTACCCATAATGAGATAATACCCTGTTAGGAGTAAATGAAATATTACAATGGGGAATGCAAATGCATTCAAGCACATTGCCTAGAGCTCACTGCTCAAACCACATAACACGAAGAGCTACAACCCTAAGGAAGAATCACTATCTCATAGAAACATTTGGATTACATCTGGAGGATCATGAACTGATATAATAGCATCTCCTCATGCTTGGTTAAAATTCAAGTTAGGCACATAGTCTGATTTTCTCTACCACACTTCTTCACACTTCTAAAAGGTCAAAAGACTTGCTCACAGACTTATTCGATCAAACACATTTGGATACACATGTAGATACCATGCAAATACACCTCTTAAAATATTATTACATATATTTATACAAATCATCAACCTATATTTCAAGGTCATCTCACTACTCATCACAAATTACAAAAGACACTACATCATAATATGCAAACCAAAACAATGTCGGCTAAGACATAGTCTAGACCCTAATTAACTCCTCAAACATGCAAAACCTTCAACAATTATGCCTCGAACATATGCAACATGCTACAATCATCATGAATGACGTATACCATGAAGAACACCACCAGATCAAGAAAATGATCAATAATGCATACAACGATCAATGTGTACCATCAACATGGATAGAAAACAATCTAGAAACATCCACAAGCAACATGAATTACCACAACAACAACCACAACATCACAACTTACTAGAATCTTCATCATCATTAAACTGAACCTCAAGAACACAAACTAAACTAACTATCAAATTGAAAGATTCACTTGCTAACCTCAAAATCACAAACCATTGTAATTGAGGATACATATGAACATCCCAAACATTCTTCCAAATCCTCAAACCAATATATTGCAATTTTAGAGCAATGTGGAGCAAAATCTAGAGCATTGAACAACATAATCAATAGAAAACCAACCATAATACCGGATCTCATAACTTGATCAAAACTTTCACTGAATCAACTAGAGATACTTATCACAAAATCTTTTAATCTGGAACAACTCATTTGCAACACACTAGCCAAACCAACTCATCCAATCTAACTGCAACATTGGAACACACAAAGAAATATGTTGACATCAATGACAACACATCATTCCAACAAACTTCTCAGCAAAATCCAACACCATAATGTATAGGATGCAATATAGATCACTTTAGGCAATATTATACTTCAATGAAATTAAATCATTTTTTAATATTCTTCCCACCACATTAATAAATGATTAGAATTGGAAAAAATGGAGAAATTTTATTGTAAATGGATTTGATATATACATGTAGGTACATATGAAACATTACTAGTGCCATATATTCTTCTAAGTTTGGTTATGTCAAATTTTGGTGGTTTTTTTCTCTCGATGCTATGAAGAGACTTCGTAGATTCGGTACTCTAAAAGTATTGAAACTCCTGGACAACAAAACAAGGATTTTATCTAAACATTCTTTAGCCCAACTAGATGTGTTGGTGTCATTAATTAAATCCCACATGGAACATAATGAGAAATGTCTCTCTTGACATCAATGTTTAAGAATTATTATAAAATTATGTTTGTTGTTAACATAATGAAATGATTTGGATTTGACAAAAATCAAGATAATTTATTATAGATGGATCTTACATTCAACTATAGGTGCAACAAAACATTTCTAGGTGACCTTCTTTTTTAATGGTTGTGTCAAAGTTCAATATCTTTTGGCTCTTAGAACTCGAGAGATTTTTTCAAATTGATGTATCCCAAAAGGATTAGTACTCCTGGACAACAAAATGGGCTCTCCATCAACATTCACTAGCCCAGTTAGATATGATGGTATTGTTCATTCACTTCCATTTGTTGTAAAAAAAAACACTATTGGCATCATTACACTAAACACAATTGAAACATTTTGAGAGATTGTGTTCACTGATGAAATAATCAAATGATTTGGAGTTGAAAAAACATTGAGAAAGATTATTGTAGATGGACACAAAATCCACCTATATGTGCAAACAAAAAATTCTTAGGTTCCATGACTTGCAAGAACTTATAAGTCAAAGTTTGATCATTTTCTTTTAGAAGGGCTCTTAAGAGACTTTGCTAGATCCATGTAGCTTGGAAATATTGGGACCTCCTAGTGAATGAAATGAGACCTCCATTAGAATTCACCAACCAACTTGGATGTTTTGGCATCGTCAATTTGGTCTCATGAGGTGTAAACCCAAAAATATCTCTCTTTCCACCTTTACATTGAATGTAATAGAAACTTTTTACAAGATTGCATTCATTGCCAACATGCTCAATTTTTTTAGAGTTGAATTTTTTTTTTAAATTTATTTGGATAGACCCAACACCCACTTTTATGTGCAAAAGAAACATTCATAGGTGCTATAAATATTGATGATTGTTGTGTTAGTTTGACACCATTTTCCTTTCAAGGCTCTTAAGGGACTTTGTCTAATCTATGTAGCTTTTTGCTAAAGTTTGAATCATTACCTTGAAATACCTAGTGCTCCTTGTATTTCTACTTATAGGGATGATGTGTTATTCAAGGATACTAATCTAAATGGAAATTATCATAACAAGTCTTAGAGGATTGTCATTCAAATGGTATGATTGCTTCACTAGTCGATTGTGGACTATCATTATATGAAAAACATTTTTTTTCATGTTCGTAGGATTTTTCCAATAACCATCATCATATTAAAAAGGCTAAGAATTAGTTGAACAAGTTTTTATACCATGTAAGAGTTGATACATAATATTTGAACACCAAGCAAGATTCGGCTATGTAGATAGCCACCTAAGATCAAGGAACTTCAATAAAAGCACAAGAGAGACCTAAAATGAAAGGATGATGTTATTTTGTTAAACAGTACAAATACGCAATATGTTTATTGATTCAATATTATAATGAGAAACACACATAGACACACATATGTAAATGTGAGAGACAAAGCAAGACAATACTATGACATGTGTCCTAATCTTATGATGTGAGGCACAAAAAGTAAATGTCTTAAGTAAGTTTAAGAACCAAGTGTCAAAAAGGAGCCAAGAGGGAAAACAACTAGGGATTAAACCTCATGCACATAAATAAGAAGATTAGGAACATGAGATAACCAAGTAAAAGTGTATGACTTTGTTTTTGGAACATACAAAGATGAACCATTAAAGTGGTATATGAAGCAATAACCTCTACATGATAAGGAGTGAAATGATTACATAGTTGAATTATTGAAACATTTTCAATATCTAATGAAACCATTAAAGACTATGTGTCATTAGGATAATAGAGGAACCTCTCACAAAAAATAGAGACTTTTTTTTGTTATCTCTAGATTATTACCTGTGATTAGAGTTGTATTGAATGGAAAAAATATAACTCATATGGGAAAGAAATTTATTAGCCTCAAGGGTTGAAGAATGGGTTTTGATGTGATAAAAATAGAAAAGTGGAAATCAGGAAGCTAATATAAGAGTTAGATATAAGCTGGGGATCAAGTTAAAATGAGAAAGCTACATCAAGTCACCATTAGTGCATAGAAATAAAATTTGGTTAGCTTATTACATTAATTAAATCCATCTAAATAATAAATTTAATGTGGTACAAGATGAGGAAAGAGAAGCCACACTAAGAGTACAAAATTTGTAGAACCACCGAGTGATGAATAATGATGAAGCATAAATACCCAACAGATACTGAGAGGGGGAGGTGAATCAGTATGGACAAAAACTTCTTAAACAACTTAAACTGCAAAGACTGCACTAACTAGTCAACAATATCACCAATCTAAATCAAGGCACTATAGGTAAAACATAGTATGACTGTAAAAGACATAAACCGGTAACATCTAAATCTTCTCAAAACCTAGTATCTCATCTCAACTTCATCCATATGCTTAAGAAAGTAATACATCAAAAATAAAATAACCATTGGATCAGCTTTCATTACCGCTTAATAGAAAACACTAAAACATCACATGAAAAAGCATCACACATAACAAACTGATTTTTCACGTGGAAATCCAACTAGGAAAAACCACGGTGGGGATGAATACTCACAAGTTGTTCTTGAACTCTTCTGAAGTCCACTCTATTAGGAGCCTAGTCCGGTTAAGGACTTTACAACAGGTTCTGCTAGGAACCGATCCTGCTAGGGATCACCCGGTTAAGGGATGGCTAAATACCCGGTTAGAGGTTAAACCTTGTTAAAGGTTACCTTGTAAGAGGATTTCAAGAACTCAATGAATTTGAGTCACCCTGTTAAAGGATTTATAAAAAGCCTGTTAAAGCTACCTGGTAAAGGGATTTTCCAACTGCTGAAATCGTTAGAAGTCAACAGGTAATACACTGATATGATAACAAGACTTAATGCCAAGGCAGATCCACTTCAGTTCCTTTACATCTGCAATCACACTCTACAGATCTCTACTCACTTCTCTAGTCTGGCAAGAATCACTTCACATACACTTATTTGCCAACAACTTCAAATGAAAATCATCATCAACCTTTTACACAACAATTAGGTCGGTGGCAAAAACCTAAAACCCTAAGCATCAAGGTTAACAATACAGTTGGTCCAATCCCGTCCATTTAAACACATTACATAGGGTAAAAAAATCTTGAACAAATCTCAAGACATTCTCCATCATCCGTTCTTCTGATAGTTCTGATACTAATTGTTAAGGACAGATGCCAAGCTAACAAGATGAGAGGGGGGGGGGGTGAATCATACAAACTTAAACCTCCATGAAATCAACAAATTCAACCTCGGTAGCTTTAACAGATATATGTAACCAAAACTGTAAAACATGCAAACTTATAAACAGATAACATCACAACACATTCAACACCAGATTTATCGTGGAAACCCAAATAGGGAAAAACCACTGTGGGATTTCGGACCCACTAAGAAATATACTCTTCTAGAGTATACTCGGTTAAAAGCAAATCTTGTTAAAGATTACAAACACATTGCTAGATGTGACCTGGTTAAGGGATTTCTCTCAGATCTGTTAGGATCTTCACCTTGTTAGAGGTGACCTTGTTAAAGGGTTTCAAACACTCAATCAGAATGTCACCTTGCTAGAGGATTTACAAATAAGATTGTTAAGTCCACTCGGTTAAGATATTTTCTATCACTTACAAATAAATAATAGTAATGAGTATGTCTGCAACTTTGCATCTAAAATGCTAAAGCAGATTCTTATTTGCTCAATATAATCTAGTCATAGGACTTATCTTGTCCCTCTGCTGGGCTCCTTACTCTATTATCCAAATAGGTCTTCAAGCTTATGTGCTCGATAATCACTATGTAGCATCCCTGTGCTTACATTTGTTTGCATACATTGTTTATCAACAGTTCCTTATTTATAAACAATTTGCTAACTGCTTAATCTCCTTTTTCACATTTCCCATGATCAATCTTAGCCATCAGATCTTCAAACTTGACTAGGTTCAATGTATCCTTCGATCTGAAAACATTTTACCTTGCCTTGGAACTTGCATACATTTCTTGGAACTTTTGCTAGGGTATTGCAGTTCAATCTGAGTTGTAGATCTTCTTGTCGATCTTCCATTGTCATAGATCCTTAACAAACTTCATACACGTTGTATCAATCATTTAATCATAACCAGCTCATCAACTTCCATCATTAAATAATGCATGTATACATCCAATGCATTCTGTTATTACTCAGTTGCAACTCGGTAAATACTAAACTTCACTCAGTAGACATTCCACCTTCATTAATCGATAGTGATAACCTTAGGGTTTACCGACTAGGTTCCTTGCTTGGTAACATAGTATAGTATTAACCTTACAAACAATAGCACATGTAGGATATCAAAACAATCTAAACAACATTATCTCATCATTGTCTAACTTGGTAATAGTTGCCCATTGAATAACTTATTCCTCCCCTTATTCATCACATTCTTTTTGTGTCTTTTACCGACATCTTAATTCTCTTCAAAACATACTTCTTAAGATATGGCAACATCATACTAAATCAGAAAATCAATTTCTTGACATCAATGACAAAATAATATTTTGAAGATAGTAAACATCCTTAATCAGTTATATCCATAATTAACAACAACCTTCTCAATATCCTAATTGAAATGCCATCAATCTCTTATTGTCTGTTATAATGCCAACAATCTCCCCCTTTGGAATTGATGGCAAAACCAATTGATTTGACCTAAAGATTTGAATTCAAATTGCTGAAATGCTCTCCCCCTGTCATTAGTCTTCTCCCCCTTTGACAACAATGCCAAAAGAAAACTAATACATAAGTTCTTCCCGTGTGAAGTAATTCCTTTGTTGTTCGGTATCAACTCAGTCTCGGTTTGAGCATTTTATCTTCAATTCCTGTTCCCTATTTTTGTTTCCTGCACACATTTAGAAAACATCTTAAAGTGTGTAAGTCAGCATCAACTCCTAAAAGGTATTCTTTAGAGTCATTGAATTGATGCTTTTACCGAACTCGGTCAATGAGTAGAAGATAGGGGTAGGACCCCTAGCTTACTTCTGAGATACTCAAAAGTGTCCCTCGGTAATGGCTTGGTGAAAATATTTGCTATTTGTTCCTTTGAACTAACATACTCCAACACCGCTTTCTTCTCTTGAACTTCTTCTCTAAGATAATGATATTTGATAGAGATGTACTTTGTCTTAGAGTGCATAACAGGATTCTTTGAAATGTTAATGGCACTAGTATTATCACATAATATAGTTACTGGCTGGGTAACTTTCTCATTTATGCCTTCCAACAGTTGTTTGGTCCATGCTATATTGGTACAATTCAATGCTGCAACAACATATTTAGCTTTTGTTGTTGACTATGAAATACATCCTTGTTTCTTGCTAAGCCAACTCACTAGTCTTTCTCCTAAAAAGAAAGCTCCACCACTTGTGCTTTTTTTGTCATCTATGTTGCCTGCCCAATCAGTGTAAGGAAGTTAAGTAGCAGAAACAACTTCCTACACTAACCTTGAGAGGAGGGGAATGCAAAACTTTTTCAGATCATTACAACAGTTACAGAAAAATAGAAATAGATATAATAGGATTCATACCACAACACAGTGATTTACGTGGGGAAAACCCTTTCGGGAGAAAAACCCCACACTCCAAAAGCAGCTCAATCTTTTATTCAGCAATCAAAAATAGATTACAACATACTTGCAGAGCAAGCTCTTCGTAGGAGTACCACTAATCAGAGATTCAGAGGCAACTCAATAGGCATAAGACTCTCTTACACCCAACCTCTATCTCACACACCTCATAAATAGGAGATACAATACAAGAAACCGTCAAATGGTATTACAAAACCATGGGCTAAAACCACCCAATAAGGTGTAGCCGACCTTATCTCCCTTCTAGATGCCCTATGACATGTTAAAGCACACATCAACACGTGTCGCTCCCTTTTACAGCTCATTTATGTATCCGATACAAATTATTTTTCCTATTTCAGGAGCACAAACTTCTGGAGGCCATAACTTGAGAACCGGGTGTCCGATTGACGAACCGTTTGAAGCGTCGGAAAGCTCGCGAAGTGCTCTATCACCTTGTAACCTGTTGCGCTAGTTATGGACACTTTTCAAGGCGTTTCAAAGCCTCTAAAGCCCCCAAAGTTAAGTTTAAACATTTTATCGCACCCCTCCAAGATGAAAACTTTAATATCTTCAAAACTAGCTGTGACCTTGTGACGCAACTTTACCAGAATGCTTATCTAGCCAACCAGAAGCTTCAAGGGGAGTTTCGCACCATTTCGTGCTCAAATGAAAACTTACTATAAATAGTAACCTCGCATAAATGCAAGGTTGAGACACCTTTTTTCCCAACAAATCTCCCACTTGTCGAACACCTTGCAGGAGTGGAAGGGAATGTCAACACAATGAATCAATTGCTAGGGGCCATAAGGCCCATAGACTCTGAACACCATCTGAACTTCTCTGTGCTCACAGCCTTAGTTAAAGCATCTGCAACATTCATCAAAGTTTCCACCTTAACCAGCTTCACCCTACCATCTTTGACCATATCTCTAACAAAATGATATTGAACATCAATATGTTTGGTCCGGGCATGAAATGTCGGGTTCTTAGCTAGGCTAATTGCACTCTGACTGTCACAGTAAACTGTCACTGTACCTTGTTTTATTCCAATATCCGAACATAGTCTCTTAAGCCAAATGGCCTCTTTACAAGCATGAGTAGCTGCCATATACTCTGCTTCAGTAGTGGATAAAGCAACCACAGCCTGTCGCTTACTCATCCAACTAATTGCACCACCAAACAAAGTAAACACATAAGCACTGGTGGATCTTCTGCTATCAATATCACCTGCCCAATCTGAATCCACATAACCATGGATATCAAGGGAAGTCATGTCTCCAACTGAATTACCATGATAACACAAAGAATACTCTGAAGTACCCTTCAAATATCTGAAGACTCTTTTGACTGCATCCCAATGAACTCTACCAGGATTAGACATATATCTAGAAAGTACTCCCACTGCTTGGGCAATGTCTGGTCTAGTACAGACTATAGCATACATCAAGCTTCCAACTGCACTCTGGTAAGGCACTCTGCTCATGTCTTCCATCTCCAATAGGGATATAGGACAATCTGAAACAGATAGTTTCATTCCAACTGTAAAAGGAACACTCAATGGTCTACAATTCTACATGTTGAACCTCTGTAACACTGAATTCACATACTTACTCTGGCCTAGCCATAGCTTTCTGTTCACCCTATCTCTTCTAATTTCCATCCCAAGAATGTGCTTTGCTGCACCAAGATCTTTCATTTCAAATTTAGCAGCGAGCTGAGACTTTAGTTCTGAAATCATACCTTTCCCTTTACCAATGAATAACATATCATCAACATATAATGCGATGAATAAAAAATCATCACCATCAGATTTATAATAAATAGAGTGATCTAATTTAGAAAGTTCAAATCCCAAACTCAACACATATGTATCAAAATTCTGGTACCACATCCTAGGACTTTGTTTGAGGCCATACAAAATTTCTTCAATTTACAGACCAAATTACTTTTGCCTTTCACCACATAGTGCTCCGGCTGTGTCATATAAATATCTTCCTCCAAATCACCATGAAGGAAAGCAGTTTTCACATCCATTTGCTCAACCTCTAAATCATAAGCAGTAGCAATAGAAAGCAAAAATCTAATGGACGTCTTTTTTGCAATAGGAGAAAATATCTCACCGTAATCAACACCCTCAACCTGAGAGTAGCCTTTTGCAACCAACCTTGCTTTATACTTCTCAATGCTTCCATCTGAACCAATCTTTTTCTTGAACACCCATTTACAACCAACAGGTTTTCGTCCTTCAGGCAATGGTACAAGATCCCATGTATCATTCTTTTTCAAAGCTACCATTTCTTCCTCCATCGCAATCTTCCAGGATTCTGCATCATTCATACCTAATGCCTCTTCTACAGATTTCGGTTCATCCACACTAGTATTCAGAGCAAAAATACATCTCCAATCATTAGGTGAATACCTTTCAGGTGGTTGTCTATGTCTTCTAGACCTTCGAACAAGCTGAGTTGGAGGTTCTTCCTCCTCTTCTAAAGATTCAGAGCTAGACGAGCTCTCCTCAACTTCTTGCCTATCTAGGGGTCTCGATTCAACTCTTTCAGGTGTAGAAGGAAGTTGAATCACATCTTCTTTTTTAGTCTATTCTGGCTGCAATGTAACAGAAGGAGACTTAATTTCTCTAAAAATAACACTTCTACTATGAATTACCTTTTGTGCAACAGGGTCCCAAAGCTTGTATCCTTTCACACCATAACTATACCCGATGAAGATACATTTCACAGCCTTGTTCTCCAACTTTGTTCGCTTCTCCTTTGGCACATGTGCATATGCCTCGCAACCAAAAACTCTAAGATGTCTCAATAAAGGATTGTGACCTGACCATGCTTCCATAGGCGTTTTATCAACAAGAGCTGATGTAGGAGACCTGTTAATCAGGTAGCAAGCAGTGGCAACAACTTCAGCCCAAAACTTTTGTTCGAGACTATCACCACTCAACATACTCCTAGCCTTCTCCATCAGTGTCCTGTTCATTCTTTCTACAACTCCATTCTGCTGTGGAGAATACGGAGTTGTCTTCTGCCTGTTAATTCCACAGTCTTTATAGAATCTATCAAAATCATTAGAGCAAAACTCACCGCCATTATCAGTTCTCAAACATTTTATTTTCTTTCCAGTCTGCAACTCAACCATTGCTTTAAATTCTTTAAAATGACTAAAAACTTCAGATTTGCTCTTTAGAAAATAAACCCATGTCCTTCTACTAAAATCATCAATAAATGAAACATAATATGTGGATGTTCCAATCGAAGAGACATCTACTGGACCAAACACATCAGAATGGATAAGATCCAAAACACCACAAGTTTTATGAGAACTCGAGTAAAACTGAACGTGGTTTTGTTTTCCATAAATGCAATGCTCACAGAAATCAAAGTCAAGATTACAATCATTCAAACCTTCAACAAGGTTTTTATTTTTCAAGGTCCTTAGACCCTTTTCTCCAATGTGGCCAAGTCTCTGGTGCCATAACATAGTCTTCTCTGCAGGTAACTTTGCTTCAGACGAAAGAGCACCCTTAGGTACCCAAAAACCATTTCCATCTGCTGAAGGTGAAACCTTCAAATCATCCAGTGAAGTATCCACAGATTTACTTTTTATAGAAGTCTATTACACTCAATAGTGTATGCTTCAAGCTTATACAAAGTGCCAAACCTGACACCTCTAGCAACTACCATAGCACCCTTAATCATCTTACATCCTGCTTCAGAAAAGACTACCTGCACACCCACATCTATCAGTTTGCTCACAGATAACAGGTTTCGTTTTAATCCAGGGATATGTAGCACACCATTAATCCTTTTTATTCCACCATCAGAAAACCTAATTGTAACTTTACCTCGACCAACAATGTCTAGAGGTGAATCATCACCCAAGTACACCTTACCTCCATTAAATCCTTCATATTCAGAAAACCAATCTCTATTGGAAGTCATATGAAAAGATGCACCTGAGTCAATTAGCCAGGCATCATTACCTGCATGAGTCGCCAAAGCCGCAATAAATGCATCGCCATCTTCCTTGTCAGACTCAGAATTAGAATCAAACTTTTTCTTTTTCTTTTTCTTCTTTTCTTCTTTGTAGTCCATACAGATGTGACCCGGTTTACCGCAGTTCCAGCAAATGACTTTGGACTTTCCAGGAGATTTCGATCTCCCTTTGGATTTGGACTTGTCGCGCTTCTCATTCTTCTTGCCTTTCTCCTTAGGTCTTCCATGAATGGTTAGGGCTTCCTTTGAACTGATGGATACCTTCCTTCGCATCTCTTCACCGAGTAGGGCACCCACCACGTCTTTAGATTTCAAAACAACAGAAGTACTACCGATAGCCATAACAAGAGAATCCCACGAATCAGGCAAAGAACAAAGCAAGATCTGACATTTCTCCTCCTCGTCCATCTTAACACTGACGGATACTAATTGAGGCACCAACATATTGAATGCTTTCAGGTGGTCTGCAATTCGTCCACCCTCTTCCATCTTCAAGGAATACAATTTCTTTCTTAAGAAAATTTGATTTAATAAAGATTTCGCTTGATACATCTCACCAAGCTTAGTCCATAGCTTCTTTGCAGAGTTCTCTTCATGGACATTGATTAGAACAGAGTCTGCCAGGCACAGTCTGGTTAGACCCTTGGCTTTTCGGTCCATAACATCATACTGAGCTGCCGCAGTAGGATCTGAGGGCCTTTGAACATTCGCATCAACAGCATCCCAAAGATCTCGATTTATTAGCAGATCTTCCATCTTCAGCTTCCACATCTCAAAATTACTTCCTTTAAATTTCTCCACCTCTATTCTCCCTGATGAACTCGCCATCTGAATATTCTTGCAACAAGATCAAAAAGTGTCTTCTGCACAAGCTCCCACTCAAATCTGGATTAGTTCAAAAAACCCAACTGCCCACAATTGAAACCAAAGGTGATCAGGCTCTGATAACACTTGTAAGGAAGTTAAGTAGCGGAAACAACTTCCTACACTAACCTTGAGAGGAGGGTAATGCAAAACTTTTTCAGATCGTTACAACAGTTACAGAAAAATAGAAATAGATATAATAGCATTCATACCACAACACAGTGATTTACGTGGGGAAAACCCTTTCGGGAGAAAAACCCCACACTCCAAAAGCAGCTCAATCTTTTATTCAGCAATCAAAAATAGATTACAACATACTTGCAGAGCAATTTCTTCGCAGGAGTACCACTAATCAGAGATTCAGAGGCAACTCAATAGCCATAAGACTCTCTTACACCCAACCTCTATCTCACACACCTCATAAATAGGAGATACAATACAAGAAACCGTTAAACGGTATTACAAAACCATGGGCTAAAACCACCCAATAAGGTGTAGCCGACCTTATCTCCCTTCTAGATGCCCTATGACATGTTAAAGCACACATCAACATGTGTCACTCCCTTTTACAGCTCATTTATGTATCCGATACAAATTATTTTTCCTATTTCAGGAGTACAAACTTTCGGAGGCCATAACTTGAGAACTGGGTGTCCGATTGACGAACCCTTTGAAGCGTCGGAAAGCTTGCGAAGTTCTCTATCACCTTGTAACCCACTGTGCTAGTTAGGGCCAATTTCCAGGGCATTTCAGAGCCTCTAAAGCCCCCAAAATTAAGTTTAAACATTTTATCGCACCCCTCCAAGATGAAAACTTTAATATCTTCAAAACTAGCTGTGACCTTGCGACGCAACTTTACCGGAATGCTTATCTAGCCAACCAGAAGCTTCAGGGAGAGTTTCGCACCATTTCGTGCTCAAATGAAAACTTACTATAAATAGTAACCTCGCATAAATGCAAGGTTGAGACACCTTTTTTCCCAACAATCAGCATCAGTATAAACTTTTAAATCAAAGTCATTTTTTTTCTGATATACTAAGCCATAATCCTTAGTGTCTTTCAAGTATCTAAAAATTCTCTTGATTGATGTCATGTGTGTTTCCTTGGGATCTGCAAAAAATCTTGTAACTATACCGACTGCATGTGCTATGTTTGGCCTGTTGTGAACAACATATTGCAATTTTCCAATCATAGATCGATAAAGTGTCTCATCAACAAATGCAGATTCATCATTCTTTGATAGTTTATAGTTGGTAGTCATAGGAGTACTTACTGGTTTTGAATCCTCCATTACAAATTTCTTCAAGATTTCCTTTATATACTTGGATTGAGTAATGAAAATCTCATCTTTCATTTGCAGTATTTGTAGACCTATAAAATACTTTATCTCACCGATTAATGACATCTCAAATCCTTTGCTCATTTCATTTCCAAAGTTCTTGCATAAAGAGTCATTTCTACAAAAGATAATATCATCAACAAATATGGCTGAGATCAGTATTCCATTTTCATCATTCTTCATGTACATATTGTTGTTTTCACTTGTCCTTATAAAACCAATCTTGATTAAATAAGAGTGCAATCTTTCATACCATGCTCTAGGTGCTTGTTTCAGACCATACAAAGCTTTGTTCAGTTTACATACCTGATCTTTATTCTCTCCTTCAACAAATCCTTCAGGTTGTTAAATAAAAACTTCTTCTAATATACCATTCAGAAATGCAGATTTGACATCCATTTGATATACTTTGAAATTCTTGCAAGTAGCATATGCCAACAATGTTCTTACACCTTCAAGTCTTGCCACAGGTGCAAAAGTCTCACCATAATCAATTCCTTCTCCTTGAGCATAACCTTTGCAAACTAGTCTTGCTTTATTTCGAATGACCTCACCTTTTTCATTCAGCTTGTTTCTAAAAATCCACTTTGTACCAATTACATTTTTGTCCTTCAGTCTTGGGACCAGTGTCCATGTTTCATTATTCTTGATTTGATCAATCCCTTCTGTGATAGCATTTATCCATTCTTTAGTATTAAATGCCTCTTTCACTATCCTTGGTTCAAATTCAGATATCAGACATGTGTTCTATCACAGTTTGTTCCTTGTCATCACTAGATCATCCTTATCTCCTATAATCTGACTTGATGCATGATTCCTTCTGACATACTTGGCTAATATAGGCTCGGTAGGTTCTGTATGATCTTCTTCATCACTCGGTAACTGGATATTCTCTTCATTTCCTTCAGCAGTTTTCTCGGTAGGACTTCTCGGTTGAACATATACAAATCCTTCATAATCTTCTAGTTGTTTGGAGTTTCCTTCATCATTTCTTTCTGCAAATTCATCAATTTTCACATTTGTACTTTCTACTATTTTGTTAGATGATTTGATCAGACATTTAAATGCTTTGCTTCTAGAAGAATAACCAAGAAATGTTCTTTCTTCACTTTTCTGATCAAACTTACCATTTATGTCATCTTTGTGAACATAACATCTACTTCCAAAGATTTTAAAATAACTTACATTAGGTTTCTTGTCATACCAGATTTCATATGGTGTCTTCAAGGTTCCTTTCTTCAGTTGTACTCGGTTCAGGGTGTAAACTGCAGTGCTAATTGCTTCTCTCCAAAATGTTTGAGGTACCTTCTTTTCTATCATCAAGGTTCTTGCACAATCCATAATTGATCTGTTTCTTCTCTCGACTATCCCATTTTGCTGGGGTGTTCTCGGTGCAGATACTTGCCTCTTTATACCATGATCATTGTAGTATAAGTTGAATTCATCAGAAGTGAACTCACCTCCTCTATCAAATCTAAGACATTTCTGTTGTCTTCCTGTTTCATTTTCAACTCTTTCCTTGTACCATTTGAACATTTGAAAAGCTTCTGATTTTTCTTTTAAAAACATTATTGACATCATTCTTGAGTAATCATCCACAAATAATATGAAATACTGATCACCATAATAACTCTAAACTTTCATAAAACCACAAAGATCGGTATGCACAAGATCTAAAATTCCTTTAGAAGTGTAGGACTTACTTGTAAAGCTTGATCTTGTCATCTTACCCATCTGGCATCCTCGACATATAGCGTTCTCAAGTTTCTCAAGACTCAATAGACCTCTTACTCGGTGCTTCTTACTTATTTTGATCAGATTATCAAAATTTACATGACAAAACTTTTTATGCCATAACTAGGTATCATCTATCTTTGCATATAGACACTTATTCTGAGTTGAATCAAGGTGAAATGTGTTACCTTTTGTTTGTGTCCCGCTAGCTGCTAACTTTCCATGCTTGTCATGAACTTTGACAGTTCCTTTCTGAAACTCTATTCGGTATCTTGTATTGTTTAGCTATGCTACACTCAACAAATTGTATTTCAAAACTTCAACCCAATAAACATCATTACATTTAGCATTGTCAAGAAGTGTTATAGATCCTTTACCTCTCACTGGACATGGTGCATCATTACCAAATCTTACATAACCTCCATCATAATCTTCTAACATAACAAACTTGTGTTTATCACTTGTCATGTGATGTGAGCATCCACAATCTATGATCCAAGAATCATTAGTATTTATGTGAGATATTAAAGCTTTTTCTTCATACCTTTCTTCATCTGATCCATCTTTGATAGCCACATAAACAACTTCCTCTGTATCAGTTTCATCTTATTTATCACCATTAGATTCCTCATCAGCTATTAGACGTGTCTTTTTATCTCTTCTTCTGAAGTCTTGGTGTCCTCTGTAATGATTATCTTTCTGTCTGTCATCTCGGTAATCTCTCTTTTCACTGAATTCTTTGTCAGGACAATTAGAAGCCATATGTCCTATTCTATCACAGTTAAAACATTTCAAAGGCAACTTTCCTTTGTACTTATCTTTTCCTCTTGGTAGCCTTCTGGCTAATAGTGCTTCAAACTCTTCTTGCTTTCTGATTTCTTCATAAAGTTTGTGTACATCCTCCATGTTTTTGCAAAATCTTTCACTTGGTCCACTGTGATTCCCTTCAGAGTACTTATACTTTCTATCATTGTAATCATCAGATTCATCAAGATGAAAAGAACTAAATGTAGAATCCATTTTATTTACTGAAGACCCACTGTTATCAAAGTTACTTAACTCAAATGCATGTAGCTTACCAATAGTAGCATCCAAAGAAACTGGCATATTGGGTACAAACCTCAATTCATTGATTGCAGAGACTCAGATTGCATAAGCTGGTAGAAGGGTTCTTAACAACTTACTTGTTATATCCTTTTCTTCAATAGTTCCACATGCTCCTTTGATTTGATTGACAATTTCCTGTAACCTTGTACTATACTGAGTTATGTTCTCACCTTCATTCATTCTCATAGATTCAAGTTGTCCTCTTAGACTGTCCACTTTTGCTCTTTGAACATGTTCATCACCACCATACATAGATATGAGCTTGTCCCACATTGCCTTGGCATCATTGTAACCTTCTAGATCATTAAACTCTGAGTCGGTCAATGCAGATGTTATTTCAATCATTGCTTGAATATGTTCTTGCTTTGCCTTTATCTCTTCCATTGTCAATGGATAGGTGCTAGGTGTAATGAAATCATTCTCCAGATAATATACAACATATTCTCCAATTCCTGATAGGTGCAACTTCATCCTTTTTTTCCATGTAGAGAAACTTGACTTATTCAACTTTGGTGCATCCCTCTTATACATCTTTGGATCTTTGCCTCAAGTACCTTTAAACTTTTCTTCCGGAGTCCAAAGCTCTAATACAATTTGATAGTTTTGATACTAATTATTAAGTACAGATGCCAAGCTAACAAGATGAGAGGGGGGGTGAATCATACAAACTTAAACCTCCATGAAATCAATAGATTCAACCTCGGTAGCTTTAACAGATATATGTAACCAAAACTGTAAAACATGCAAACTTATAAACAGATAACATCACAACACATTCAACACCAGATTTAACATGGAAACCCAAATAGGGAAAAACCACTGTGGGATTTCGGACCCACTAAGAAATATACTCTTCTAGAGTATGCTCAGTTAAAAGCAAATCCTGTTAAAGATTACAAACACATTGCTAGATGTGACCTAGTTAAGGGATTTCCCTCAGATCTATTAGGATCTTCACCTTGTTAGAGGTGACCTTGTTAAAGGGTTTCAAACACTCAATCAGAATGTCACCTTGCTAGAGGATTTACAAATAAGACTGTTAAGTCCACTTGGTTAAGAGATTTTTTGTCACTTACAAATAAATAATAGTAATGAGTATGTCTGCAACTTTGCATCTAAAATGCTAAAGCAGATTCTTATTTGCTCAATACAATCTAGTCATAGGAATTATCTTGTCCCTCTGCTGGGCTCCTTACTCTGTTATCCAAACAGGTCTTCAAACTTTTGTGCTCGGTAATCACTATGTAGCATACTTGTGCTTACATTTGCCCGCATACATTGTTTATCAACAATTCCTTATTTATAAATAATTTACTAACCGCTTAATCTCCTTGATCACATTTCCCATGATCAATCTTAGCCATCAGATCTTCAAACTTGATCAGGCTCAATGTATCCTTCGATTGGAAAATGTTTTACCTTGCCTTGGAACTTGCATACATTTCTTGGAACTTGTGCTAGGGTATTGCGGTTCAATCTGAGTTGTAGATCTTCCTGCCGATCTTCCATTGGCATAGATCCTTAACAAACTTCATACACGTTGTATCAATCATTTAATCATAACCAGCTCATCAGCTTCCATCATTAAATAACACATGTATACATCCAATACATTCTATTATTACTCAGTTGCAACTCGGTAAATACTAAACTTCACTCGGTAGACATTCCACCTTCATTAACTGATAGGGATAGCCTTAGGGTTTATTGACTAGGTTCCTTAGGGTTTACCAACTAGGTTCCTTGCTTAGTAACATAGTATAGTATTAACCTTACAAACAATAGCATATGTAGGATATCAAAACAATCTAAACAACATGATCTCATCATTGTCTAACCCGGTAATAGTTGCCCATTGAATAACTTATTCCTCCCCTTATTCATCACATTCTTTCTATGTCTTTTACCGACATCTTAATTCTCTTCAAAACATACTTCTTAAGATATGGCAACATCATACTAAATCAGAAAATCAATTTCTTGACATCAATGACAAAATAATATTGTGAAGATAGTAAACATCCTTAATCAGTTATATCCATAATTAACAACAACCTTCTCAATATCCTAATTGAAATGCCAACAATCTCTTATTGTCTATTATAATGCCAACATCTTCACCATTTCTGGAAGCTGATAACCCATCACGTGCTCTCCACCATTTACTAAGATTTTGCATATTCCCGAGGTAGATAGAATCAATCTTCTTCATGCAACATCCTTAAGGAAACTCTTCATGTGCACAAGGTTGATGTGGCAATATGATCTGATCTTCATTTTAATGCTAACTCATCACAAGATGTCATCGGTTGAATCACACAGACTTGGAATGCATCAACCGGAAACCCTGAAGCTAAGACTACCAACCAGTAGTCATAACAAATGAAACCCCGATACAAACTTTGCATATATCGGTTAACACTTCAACGTACCGTTCACTTTTTTTTATATACCGGTTCATACCATCATACCGGTTCACTTGCCAGTTTGCTTACTTCAATATACTGGTTCATACTTCAGCATATTGACATCAATGACAACATACAAACCCATCATGTCATCAAACTCTGAACATATGCCAACAATCTCCCCCTTTCACATTGATGGCAATACACAAAGATATCTCTACATGTTCTTCCATAATGTGTCTTCAATACTGCAGATATCTTCTCCGCTTCACATCTTCTCCCCCTTTGACAACAATGCCAAAGTGGAGGCATAAACATCCATGATCTACTATGTTGCTCCCCCTGAGGAGTAGCATCCTTCAACACATCACCCCTAAAAAATTTGACAATGCAATACCTAAGTGATGTGGAGCACGTACCTTTAGTTCACCTCCTGAAGGGGCAACATCCCTAATTCACCTCTTAAATAGGTAAATGTAGCCTTTGGTAGAGGCTTGGTGAATATATCTACTAACTATTATTTACTAGAAACATGTTCTAATATGACCTCTTTGTTCTGAACTTTCTCCCTCAAGAAATGATACTTGAGCTCGAAGTGCTTGGTTCTAGCATGCAATACTGGATTCTTGGAAATATTAATTGCACTTGTGTTATCACAAAATATACTTACCGATTCAGATATAGGGACTTTGAAACCACTTAATGCATGCTTCATCCAAATTGTCCGAGTACAGTTCATAAAAGATGCTACATATTCTGCTTTTGCTGTGGACTAAGAGATACAACTCTGCTTCTTACTCATCCATGAGACTAGTCTAACATCGAGAAAGAATGAACTACCAGTTGTTCTCTTTTGGTCATCCACATTACCAGCCCAATCGACATCAGTAAACACTTTGGGATTAAAATCATTACTGTATGGATACCACAATCCATAATCGATAGTTCCCTTCAGATAGCTAAGAATCCGCTTGACTACAACCAAGTGGGATTTTCTTGCACTTTTCTAAAAACGTGCAGCAATGCCCACTGCATGTGCAATGTTCGATATGTTGTGTACTACATAGTACAACTTATGGATCATTGACCGGTATTCCTTCTCATTCACCAATGCTGAATCATCTTCTTTTGACAATTTACAACCAGTCAACATTGGTGTACCAACCAGTTTGCTGTCTTCCATGCCAAAGGTTGTCAACACCTCTTTGACATACTTGGACTGAGTGATAAAGATACCATCTTTCATTTGTTGAATCTGTAGTCCAATGAAGAACATAATCTCTCCGATTAGTGACATCTCTAATTCCTTCTTCATTTCATCTGCAAACACATGGCTCATCTTGTCATCTCCACCAAAAATTATGTCATCAACAAACACTTCACAGATCAGAATTTGATCTCCTTCTAACTTCAGATAGATATTGCTATCTTCACTTGTTCTTTCAAATCTAATTTTCACAAGATAGGAGTGTAAACATTCATACCATGCTCTAGGTGCTTGCTTCAATCATACACGACTTTATGTAGCCTACACACCATATCACTGTCTTTTGATAGGGAAAACCCATCTGGTTGCTCTATATACACTTCCTCTTCAAGTATTTCATTCAAGAATGCAGATTTCACATCCATCTGATACACTTTGAGTCCCTTGAAGGCTGCATATGCAAGTAGCATTTGAACTCCTTCCAATCTAGCTACTGGAGCAAAGGTTTCTCCATAGTCTTCTCCTTCTTCTTGAGCATATCCCTTACATACCAATCTTGCTTTGTTTCTTACCACTGTTCCATCTTCATTCAGCTTGTTTCTAAAAACCCATTTGGTGCCAATAACATTTTTGTGCTCAGGTCTGGGTACCAAAGACCATGTACCATTCTTTTATATCTGGTCAAGTTCCTCTTCCATAGCCTTAATCCAGTCTTCATCTTTATGTGCCTCTTTAAATGTTTTGGGCTCAAATTTAGAAATCATGCAAGAATTTTCTCTAAACTTTCTTCTTGTAAGTATTCCTATATCGTTATCCCCTATGATTTGCTTTGGATCATGGTGCAACTTTACATACCTAGAAACACTGTTACTTGTACTTGGTTGTTTTGCAACAAGTTCCCAGAAGGTTACATCTGGTTCATCTACCGCTCACTCGCTAATGGTTTCCTTAGGTTTCTTAGAGGTTTCATCAACTCTAACATTGATACTTTCAACAATTCTTTGAGTCCTATTATTAAAACACTTGAGAGATTTCCTCTTGGTGGAATACCCTAGAAATATTCCCTCATCACGTTTTGCATCAAACTTGCTCTGGTATTCACTTCTCTTGATATAACACTTGCTACCAAACACTCTAAAGTAGCTTACTACTAGATTCTTATCGGTCCAATACTCATAAGGAGTTTTATCCTTACCTTTCTTGACGATTACCTGATTCATAGTGTAGATTGTAGTGCTCACCGCTTCTCTCCAAAAAATGTGAGCAACCTTCCCTTGAATCAGTATCGTTCTAGCAGCTTCAACTATAGTTCGGTTGCTCCTTTCTGCTAGGCCATTTTGTTGTGGATTCTAGGGGGAAGACAGTTGCCTCTTGATGTCATTCTCTTCACAATACTTATTGAATTCTCCAAAAGTGAACTCTCCTCCTTGGTCAGTTCTAAGGCATTTGATTCTCTTACCGCTTTCCTTTTCACCTAGTGCTCTGAAGACTTTAATGGTGTAGGAGCACCCTTCAAAGGGATCCCACCATTTGATTTTGATTGTGTTCTTGCTTCTTTAAGAATCCATTGTATACACAATAAGAGCCATGTTCTCATTGGGTCTAGTTTAGGTCCTAGTTGAGGTCCTAGGGTCATAAGTCAAAGATGATTTTTTCTTGAAAGTAGAGGGTATGTGTGCCTTTTAGGTGTTTAGGGTCCTTCTTAGCATGGTTGTGTCCTTAGGATAGCCCAATGTGGGCCTAGGCGTCAAGAAAAGCAACATTGAGAAAGTTGTTGAAAAGTTGCAAAAGTTGCATGACAACTTTTCAAAGTTGTCAAGCAACTTTTCCACCTAGTGGCCAAAATCTTTAGTGTAGCGTGGACAACCCTAATATGGGCACATAGACCAAGGAAAGGGTAGTATATGTAGGTGCAAACTCTAAGATAATGGGTTGGATGTCAGTTGTTGTACGGTCCAAGCAAAGTGACTTGACTGTGACTGCAATTTTGTTGCCAGTTGGCACTAATGGAGCAATGAAGGAATGATAATGGATTGATCTTCAAAAAAAAATGTGTAGAAAGTCTTGTATGGTGTAAATAATTTCATCTTGAGCATTTAGATTAGGTTTTGTTTTGTAGGTTGTGTGTGTTTGTAAATATTTTGTAAACTTGCTTCTCACTGTCCAGTTTTGGACTGGTTTGTGTCAATGGGTTCTTAACTCCATTCTCCATTGTGGAATCACCATGAAACCATGGGGAATAGGAGTAAAAACCTTGTACAATACTTCAAAGCAAGTAGGTCCCTTGAAGAAGTAGGGAGTCCATCTAAAGACCCACTCCTAGGGGAGACTGGACAGTGCCCAACTAGGAAGGGTTAAGTTGCAGAGGTCTTGGAGAGCAAGGAAGGATAGAGGAGGAGGCACCCTTTGGAGGAGTTGTAGAAGGGTGAATGGAGCACCATTGGTGAGAAGGAGGAGCTTCCACCAATCTAGAAAAGGTGGTGAAATCAACAAACCAACAATGTGACCCTGGCAGGCCTAAAAACCCTCTTTAAAACCCTTAAAAACCTTAAAATCCACCTAGGGCAGTGTACGGACACTTGGAGGCCCAAAACTAGAAAAATCCTTGAGCCCTTCCCAAATGAATAGCAGGTCTTTTAGGAAGTTTCACAAGCATGTGCATCATTTGCAAGAGGGAGCCCTAAAAATCCGGATAGGAGGCCTAATTGGGCACATTCCTTGTAGCCCTATTTTGTAGGAAAAAGACAAAAATGGTGAAATCGGTAAGGAGTTAGATGTTGGAAACCTCTTGGGGGCACATGAGTGGGTGGAAAATCATGTCTTAGACCTTTCCTATCCTTGCTAAGACCCAAGAAGGTGTGGTACAAGCTAAACCCTTATTAGCCCAAGTAAGGGTTCTTGAATCTCATGAGTAGGTGAGACCTTAGGAGTAGTTTTTCAAGTTGTTGGTCAGTGGATTGGGCAAGGTCAAGGGATTCTATGAGTAGGGGAAGCCCTAGAGACCCTAGGGTGTGGTTAGAACACCTGGTGATCCAAGGAAAGGATCCAAGATCATAGGCTAGGCTAGTCTATCCCAAACCCCATCCCATCAGATTGGTATTAGAGCAAGTTAAAGATTTGGTGGACCGTGTATGTCTCTATATACTGGTGAATCAGTAGGGGAGAGCAGAATGGTCTCTAATGAAGAGCTGGCTAGGGAGGTAGAAGAGCAGAAGGAGAAGAATAGACTCCTTGAAGAAGTTATGAGTGAGATAAGGGATAAGTTGCAAGAAGTGGTGGATCAGAGGACACATGGACCTTGGGGTGAGGACACCAAGGATAAAGGCAAGAAAACCATTGACATAGATGACATTATACCTGAACCAGATCCCTTGTTCAATGAAGAACCATTTGTAAAGGCTATTAAGGCTTTGAACACCAAAGCTTTGGAAGGGTTGGCACATTTCAGTGGAAGGATGGACATTGATACTATCATGGAATGGAATGAGGGTATGGAGAACCACTTTGAGTGTGAGGGAGTGATAGAATCTCAAAAGGTTAAAGTTCCCAAGTCAAGATTAAGGGGAGAAGCTTTGACATGGTGGAAGTATCTGCAAGAAGAGAGAGTTAGCATGGGGAAACTACCTATTGCCAATTGGAAGGCCATGGTGAGTAGGATCAAGGAGAACTACTTACCAGAGGATTATGAAGTCCAACTTCATAAGAAGAGATAGGGATTGAAGCAAAAAGACCTTGATGTGACCTCCTACACCAAAGAATTTCAAAAGCTCTGTCTTAGTCCCAAAGTCCAAGAAGATGAATCTATCAAGGTGGCTAGATATCTAAGCGGTCTAAAGTGGAACATTCAAGAGGAGATAAGCCTATGGACTCCTACCACTATCCAAAAATGTCATCAGCTTGCTGCCAAGGTGGAAGAGAGGAACAAAAGAAAAGGAGACTCTAATAGCAGGGGTAGAGGCAGATGTAGAGAACAAATGAATCACCGAGGTGGTTACCAAAGCAAGGCAAATGAGAAAAGGAACCAAGGAGAATCCAAGTTGACTGAACATAGCAATGAAGCCAATCTCAGAGGGGGCCATTCTAGAGGAAGAGGTGCACAAGGGGGTCCAAGTAGGGGTAAAGGTACTGGCAGGGGTAACTCCTACTTTAAAACTATGAAATGTTACAATTGTGGTCAATTGGGACACCCGGCCTATAGATGCCCTGACAAGCCTACATCATCAAACAGTGGAAAGAGGGTTTCTTATGCTCATGAAGACACATCAAGCAGCAAGACACCTGAGGTAGACCATATTGAATCAGAGATTGGAGAGAATCTAATGTTCAATGGGGTCTTGATAAGACATCCGGTTAAGAATGAACCTAAGCATAGGAGAGCATTGTTTAGGGTGAGATGTAAGATCCTTGGTAAAGTTTGCAAGGTGAAAGTTGATTCAGGGTCAACTGATAACATAATATCAGAGGAGGTAGCCAAGTAGTTGAAACTCACAAGGATACCCCACACTAACCCTTACAAGGTGACATGGTTGAATCAAGAGCAGATTGTGCTAGTCAATGAACAAACTTGGGTAGAGTTCTCTATTGGAGGATACAAGGATAAGATCCTTTGTGATGTGTTACCCATGGATGCCTGTCACCTATTGCTAGGTAGACCCTGGCAATTTGATAGGAAGGTGATCTATGATGGAGAGGAGAACTCCATTTCCTTTAAGAAGGATAGCATAACCTTTAAGATTCAATCTTTGATAGAGAATGAAGAGGGAACCTCAAGAACACCTAGTGTCTTATTGGCTACTGGTAAAGAGTTCTTACACTTGCTACATGAGTAGGAGACAGTGAGGTGTGCTATCTTTGTGAAGCCAAAGGAGGAGGAAGACAAGTTGCAGGCAGAGGTACCCAAGGAGGTGAAGCAAATGTTGCAAGAGTATAAGGACATAGTGAGTGATGGAGCACCTGCAACACTCCCACCAAGAAAGTCTATAAGACATAAAATAGACTTTGTTTTCGGTGCATCCCTACCTAATAAAGTTGCATATAAGCTCACACCTGACCAAAAAAAGGAGGTGGCAGGGCAAGTGCAGTAGTTGTTGGAACAAGGACTGATCAAGAAGAGCATCAGCCCATGTGCAGTCTCGGTAGTGCTAGCATCAAAGAAGGGAGGCAACTGGAGACTTTGCACTGATTCAAGGGAAATCAATAGGATCACCATAAGGTATAGGTTTCCTATTCCTAGAATAGAGGATTTGATGGACTATTTAGGAGGTGCTATGTATTTTACCAAGTTGGACCTTAAAAGTGGTTATCACCAGGTTAGAATTAAGGAGGGCGATGAGTGGAAGACTGCTTTCAAGACCACAGAAGGGTTGTATGAATGGCTTGTGATGCCATTTGGACTCACCAATGCCCAAAGCACCTTCATGAGGTTGATGAGTGAGGTGTTAAAAGACTTCACAGGCAGGTTTGTGGTGGTGTACCTAGATGACATTCTCATCTATAGTAGAACCAAAGAAGAGCACCTTGAGCATTTGAGGTTAGTCTTAGAGAGGTTGCATGAAGAGAAGTTATCAATCAACCTAGAGAAGTGTGACTTCTTGAAGCGAGAGCTGGCCTACTTTGGATTTGTGGTGTCTAAGGGAACCTTGAAGATGGATCCAAGCAAAGTGGAGGCAATCTTGAATTGGCCTGCCCCTAGAATAGGGACTGAAGTTAGGAGTTTCCATGGTTTAGCCCAATTCTATAGAAAGTTTGTGAGGAACTTCAGTGGCATATGTGCACCAGTCCTTAACGCTATAAAGGGAGGCCTTAAAACTAAATTAAAATGGACTGAGCAGGCTAATAAAGCATTCCAATTATTGAAGCAAGAAGTAGCCACAAAACCTATCCTACTCCTACCTACTTTTGACAAGCTATTCACATTGGAGTGTGGTGCAAGTGGAATTGCAGTAGTGGGTGTATTGAGTCAAGAGGGAAGACCTGTGGTATTTTTTAGTGATAAGCTCAATGAAGCAAAGAAGAATTACTCAGCCTATGACCTAGATTTGTATGCATTAGTTCAGTCTCTCAAAAAGTGGAGACATTACCTACTCCCTAAGGAATTTGTGGTGTTCACAAACAACCAGGCTTTGAGTTACATTAACACTCAAGAGAAGCTTAGCAATAGACATTTGAAATGGATGGAATACCTCCAATCCTTCACCTTCACCATCAAGCATAAAAAGGGGCAACACAACAAGGTGGCAGATGCTTTAAGCAGGAAGTTGATGATACTTCAAGAGTTACAGTTGCAGAGCATAGGAATAGAAGGTTTCAAGGACCTCTATGAAGGAGATGAAGACTTCTCATCAGCCTACAAGGTTTGCAAGGAGTTTGAGAATCATTTTCATGGTGAGTATGCAGATTACACTCTCCAAAATGATCTCTTGTTCAAAGGTAATCAGTTATGTGTACTTAGAGGATCCATGTTGGAAAACCTCATTCAAGAAAAACACAATGGTAGTTTAAGTGGACACTTTGGGGTCAACAAAACATTGGATTTAGTAAAGAGGTACTACCATTGGCCCAAGTTGCCAAGAGATGTGAAAAGGTATGTGGAGCAATGTGGTGTATGTCAAAGGGAAAAAGGAGGATCAAGTAATGCAGGTCTCTATCAACCATTACCGGTCCCTAATAGGCCTTGGGAATGTATAAGCATGGACTTTGTAGTAGGACTCCCCAAGACAAAGATAGGTGTGGATAGCATCTATGTGGTAGTAGATAGATTTTCCAAGATGAGCTATTTCATTCCATGTAGGACTACACATGATGCTAGCTATGTTGTACATCTTTTCTTTAAGGAGATTGTGAGGATTCATGGACTCCCATTAAGCATTGTTTCAGATAGGGATAGCAAGTTCATGGGCCATTTTTGGCAAACATTATGGAGGAGGCTTGGAACTAATCTCTCATTTAGCTCAGCTTACTATCCACAAGCTGATGGTTAAACTAAAGTCATTAATAGGGTGTTAGGCAATTTGTTGAGGTGTTTAACTAAGGAGTATGGGCAGACATGGGATCTAATCATCCCTCAAGCAGAGTATGCATATAATGACAATGTAAATAGGACCACTGGAAGAAGTCCATTTGAGGTTGTCTATGGTAGACATCCAAGGGGAGTGTGTGAACTTAGGGAACTTGGTTCCATGGAGATGAAGAGTGGGCAAGCAGAGGACTTCACTCAAACCATCAAGGAAGTCCAAGAGCAGGTTAAGAAAGCCATCCTTGAATCCACTCAAAAACTGAAGGCCAAAATGGATGAGAAAAGGAGAGAGGTCTAGTTCAAGGTGGGTGACTATGTGATGGTCCATTTGAGCAAAGTTAGGATGCAAAGTGGTAAGCCTACCAAACTGCAAATGAAGAGGGTGGGACCTTGTAGAATTCTGTCAAAATATGGTGAGAATGCCTACAAGGTTGATGTTCCTTCAAACTTAGCCATTTCACTAGTCTTCAATGTTGCTGATCTGATCATGTACAAGGGTGAGATAGCAGGGCAGACTGAGAATCAAGCCAAGGTACTACAAGACTTGGATGTGAATGCCTTACCTCAAGTGAAGTAGCCCATAGCAAAGGAGATCTTGGAGTCAAGGGTGAAGAAGTCTACTAGACACCAGGTCTACATGGAGCACTTGGTGAAGTGGGCAGGTCAACCTATGTCTGAAGCTACTTGGGTTGAAGAGAGCAAGTTCAAGAAGCTTGGCATTGATCCGACACTTCTCACTCCCCTAATGTCTTAGTTATTGTAGAGGGGGAGTATGGTGTAGGAGCACCCTTCAAAGGGCTCCCACCATTTGATTTTTATTGTGTTCTTGCTTCTTTAAGAAGCCACTATATATACAATAAGAGCCATGTGCTCATTGGGTCTAGTTTAGGTCCTAGTTGAGGTCCTAGGGTCATTAGTCAAAGATGAGTTTTTCTTGAAAGTAGAGGGTATGTGTGCCTTTGAGGTGTTTAGGGTCCTTCTTAGAATGGTGGTGTCCTTAGGATAGCCCAATGTGGGCCTAGGAGTCAAGAAAAGCAACATTGAGAAAGTTGCTCAAAAGTTGCAAAAGTTGCATGACAACTTTTCAAAGTTGTCAACCTACTTTTCCACCTAGTGGCCAAAATATTTAGTGTAGCGTGGACAACCCTAATATGGGCACAAAGACTGAGGAAAGGGTAATTTATGTAGTTGCAAATCCTAATATAATGGGTTGGATTTCAGTTGTTGTACGGTTCAAGCAAAGTGATTTGACTGCGACTACAATTTTGTTGCCAGTCGGCACTAATGGAGAAGTAAAGGAATGATGGAAAAAGACAAAAATGGTGAAATCGGTAAGGAGTTGGATGTTGGAAAACACTTCGGGGCACATGAGTGGGTAGAAAATCATGTCTTAGACCTATCCTATCCTTGCTAGGACCCAAGAAGGTGTGGTACAAGCTAAACCCTTATTAGCCCAAGTAAGGGTTCTTGAATCTCATGAGTAGGTGAGACCTTAGGAGTAGTTTTTCAAGTTGTTGGTCGGTGGATTGGGCAAGGTCAAGGGATTCTATGAGGAGGGGAAGCCCTAGAGACCCTAGGGTGTGGTTAGAACACCTGGTGATCCAAGGAAAGGATCCAAGATCATAGGCTAGGCTAGTCTATCCCAAACCCCATCCCATCATTTAAACTTTCCAAAATCTTCAGACTTGTCTTTCAAGAATGTGACCCACATCATTCTTGAGCAATCATCAGTAAGAATCATAAAGTACCTATCTCCCTGAACACTCCTAGTTTTCCTAGGACCACACAAATAAGTATGCACAAGATCAAGTAAATTATCTGTTGTGAAATATTTACCTTTGAAGGTTGAGGAAGACATTTTCCCCAATTGACATTCTCTACAAAAAGGATTCTCTGGTTTGTTTAGCATCGGCAATCCTCTAATTACCTTGATCTTACTAGCCTTCACAATATTATCAAAATTTACATGGCAAAGTCTCCTATGCCATATCCAACTGTCATTAAAATTAGCCATTAGACATTGACTGATATTTGTATTTAACTGAAATAAGTTACCTTTGGTTTGCATACCGTTGGCCATAAATTCACCACTCTTTCCTTTTATTTTGCACACTCCATCCTTGAATTCCAGAGTGAGTCCTTTATCATTCATCTCGGCAACACTCAAAAGGTTATGCCTAAGACCTTCTACCCAATACACATTATCAGCACTGCTTTTTCCATTTAGAGAGATGGACTCTTTTCCTTTTACCATACATGGTGCATCATTACCAAATCGGACTACACCTCCGTCATACTCTTCCAGAGACAGAAAATTTTTCCAGTCACCAGTCATGTGGTGAGAACATCCACTATCAATAATCCACTCATTATAATTGTCAAAGCTAGAGACAAGAGCCTTCTTGTCTAACACATCTTCCTTAATGACTACAAACACTATGTCTTCGCTTTCTTCATCTTTTGATTCATCATTAGTGACACCTTCATCAACCACAACAAGACATTTTCTCCTATTTCCTCCTTTGAACTTTTTAAACTTCTCTGGTTTGTCCTTATTATCACTGTTGGGACAGTTGACAGCAATGTGTCCTATCCTATTGCAAGAAAAATATTTCAATGGGAGCTCACCTCTATATTTTCCAGTTCCTTTAGGAAGTCTCTTGGCAAGAAGAGCTTCAAATTCCATCAGGATCTCCTCATCATCCATATCCGTGCTTTGTCTAGGTTCACAACTAGTACCAGCTTCTTTTCCCTTTCTAGATAGTGCAGCAGATCCTCTAAAGGTTGAATCAGTCTTCTAAACACTGCCATCATAACTATTTAGCTCATATGTGGTCAACTTAGCAATGATGGAGTCAAGGGATACCTTTGTCTTGTCAATAGATCTCAACTCCTGAATAGCAGCAACCCTTATTACATAGACTGGTAATAAGGATCTCAAACCTTTACTAACAATGGTGGAATCATCCATTGTACCTCCTGCACTCTTGATATCTCCAACAATAGTTTTAATTCTTATCCCATATTGTTGAATGGTCTCTCCTTCAACCATCTGCATGTCTTCAAATTTTTGTCTAAGGCTTTCTTCCTTATCTTGCTTCACATGCTCATCACCACCATAGATAGACTCCAGAGTATCCCATACATCTTTGGGATTGTCTTTATCCTGAAAATCTATAAACTCAATATCAGATAGACTACTGATAAGAGCTTCCATGACTTGCCCATTCTCTTGAATTTCTCTTCTTTGATCATTGGTGAGAATACTGGTAGGGACAACATAAGTATTCTCAGCATAGTTCCAGTGTTGAGCACCCATGCTTTTAATGTAGATCTTCATTCGGTCCTTCCATATCTTAAAGTTATCCTGGTTGAACTTAGGACCTTCCCTCTTCATCATTAGAATAGGATATTTTCCTCAAGCGGTTAATCTTATAAAACAGAGGACCTAGAGGAGGCTCTAATACCAATTGATGACTAAAGATGAACATTAAATACCCAACAGATACTGAGAGGGGGGATGAATCAGTATGGACAAAAACTTCTTAAACAACTTAAACTACAAAGACTGCACTAACTGGTAAATAATATCACTGATCTAAATCAAGGCACTACCGGTAAAACACAGTATGACTGTAAAAGACATAAACCGGTAACATCTAAATCTTCTCAAAACCTAGTATCTCATCTCAACTTCACCCATATGCTTAAGCAAGTAATAAATCAGAAATAAAATAACCATTGGATTAGCTTGCATTACTGCTTAACAGAAAACACTAAAACATCACATGAAAAAGCATCACACATAACACACTATTTTTTTCACGTGGAAACCCAACTGGGAAAAACCATGGTGGGTATGAATACCCACAAGTTGTTCTTGAACTCTTCTGAAGTCTGATCTATTAGGAGCCTAGTTCAGTTAAGGACTTTACAACAGGTTCTGCTAGGAACCGATCCTGCTAGGGATCACTTGGTTAAGGGATGGCTAAATACCCGGTTAGAGGTTAAACCCTTTTAAAGGTTACCTTGTAAGAGGATTTCAAGAACTCAATGATTTTGAGTCACCCTGTTAAAGGATTTACAAAAATCCTATTAAAGCTACTCGATAAAGGGATTTTCCAACTGCTGAAATGGTTAGAAGTCAACAAGTAATACATTGATGTGATAACAACACTTAATGCCAAGGCAGATCCACTTCTGTTCCTTTACATCTGCAATCACACTCTACAGATCTATACTCACTTCTCCGTTCTGGCAAGAATCACTTCACATACACTCATTTGCCAACAAATTCAAATGAAAATCATCATCAACCTTATATACAACAATTAGGTCGGTGGCAAAAACCTAAAACCCTAAGCATCTAGGTTAACAATACAATCAGTCCAACCCTTGTCATTTAAACACATTACATAGGGTAAAACAATCTTGAAAAAATCTCAAGACGTTCTCCATCATCTATTCTTCACCGCTTCTGGAAGCTGATAACCCATCACGTGCTCTCCACCGTTTACTAAGATTTTGTACATTCCCGAGGTAGATAGAATCAATCTTCTTCATGAAAGATCCTTAAGGAAATTCTTCACATGCACAAGGTTGACATGGCAACACGATTTGATCTTCATTTTAATGATAACTCATCATAGGATGTCATCGGTCAAATCACACAGACTTGGAATGTATCAACCAGAAACCCTGAAGCTAAGACTACCAACCAGTAGTCATAAAAAATGAAACCTCGATACAAACTTTGCATATACCTGTTCATACTTCAACATACCGGTTCACATTTTTTCATATACCGGTTCATACCGGTTCACTTGCCAGTTTGCTTACTTCAATATACTGGTTCATACTTCAGCATATTGACATCAATGACAACATACAAACCCATCATGTTATCAAACTCTGCACATATGCCAACACTGAGAAGGCCATAAAGGATGTATTATGGTGTTTGTAGTGTTACTAGGATGAACATAAAATAGAGGATTGTTCATCATTAATTTTTTAAATCAAATATGAGCATGAGTCATAGTATAGTACCATATATGAAGATGAAATTAGCATTCATAGAATAATAACCAAGGTGGAAGGATTAGTGGAAAGAGTCATATGTCTTTAGAACCATTGATATCAAGTACCATAATGAAAAATAATTAATAATTAGTAAATTAAATATTGTATGTTTTGTCTTTGATTTAAGATGAAGGACCCTCTACAATATATTAGCAATACATACCATGACAATAATATAGGAGAATGTAGTAGAGGAAGATGTTGGGGCCAAAGGAAAAGAGAAGATGTTACTTATTTTAAAATTTGGCAAGAAGGGCCACAATGTGAATGTTGCAGAGAAGAGATGAAGAAATCTTGTGGAATTTATGGAGATACTACACATGATTCATTTAATTTCCCCAAGGCAACCTAATATTATAAAACTAACCAATTACCTACTAAGAGTGAAGAAATTTCAAGACCTAACACATTAAAGGGGCCAAAGATATGATGAAAATTATAAAAAAATCCCCTTAATACCAAAATATGTTAGAAAATAAAGGATGAAGAGAAGGTAGTAGAAACATTCCTCAAAAATGAACAAAAATTAGAGAGAGAATATCAAAAGTAAAATAAAATATTGTAAATAAAATGAATACAATAAAATAGAAGGAAAGAGAGAAGGAATGGTTACCCATTGAGGGACTAACATTATAGCTAGAGGATTGTATAGGAATATTTAAATGAAGAGGATGAATAACCAACAAAGGGTAAACATGATCTCATTATAGATAGATATAAGAAGTACATCAAGGAAGAGTAGAGAATGGAAGAGTATCCCAAGGCATACTTCCTAGAAAAAAAAGAAACATGGATATTGAAGGAACTAGTAAAACTTGTAGAAGAAGCAAATATATTAAGAAAATAAAAGTAATTTGTAAAATAATAGAATAAACACAAAAAGGACAAAAGGAGATGTCAAATTAAAAGTGTCATAAAATTTCTATAAAGAAATGGATGAAACACCCTATTTTGGTCAAAATGAGAGTCAATAATAAATGGTTAAAGAATACACTAATAGACTTTGGTGTGGATGTTAATATTATCCTTGAATGGAATTGAGAGGACTTTGGGAAAACATCATTGTACAAAACTCCCTAAGAGATAACTTTGGTTGATGGAGCCTCTAAAAGTACCATAGGCACATGGTGAAATGAAAAGGAAAAATCAAGAGAATGGTAGATTTTTTAGGTAATTAACATGAAGAGACAATTTGATATTTTTAGTATTTCAATTAATTGGAATGGTTTGTCGACTATGATGGAATAGAATGGTTTATTATTTGTGAAGGAAGAACTTACATTTAATGGAGAAGATTATATAGTACATGTACTACTATATATAGATATGAAAGTAACATACATTGAGGAGATATCACAAGAAACGAACATAGAGGAAGAATATGCATATAAAGAGTTATATTTAGTGGAGAAGATACCCAATATAGGCATAGATGGAGAATCAATTATAGGCAAAGAAATATTAGTGGAGAGTGGAAACTCCACCATTGATAGTGAACTTGTGGTAGAAGCATGGGTTTTGAATAAGATAAAACATAGGGCAACAAATTTAAGACTAAGTAATTGGTACTAGTAAGTATTGCAAACGAAACGCACCACAAAGTCATATATTATACTACATTAACCAAGAGATTCCCTATATTAAATTTCCCTATTATTCAAGAGTAGGTGACCTCCTGAGATTCCTAAAAAACATGGAGAAAATATTTGATGGAGAAGATCTTAAGATGAAACCTCTAGATGACACATTGGTATATAGTTGTGTAGGGTAAAAAGTGAGACTAAGTATGGAAACCCTAATCCCACTCTCATACACACTCATGAAATATGAAAGAGCCTAGGGAGGTAATGCACATCAGCTACTTCTTATGAGAAAGAGAGAGACATGGATTACCTCTTAGGTTTTCTATTCCTTTGTTGTAAATGAGAGAGAGGAATGATGCACAATGCAATCTAACCTAGAAAGAAAGGAAGCAAGCAAATCCTAATCTGAGAATGTAAATCAAAGAAAAACTGATACATTTCTGAAAAGTGTAGA
The DNA here is from genome assembly GCF_030272615.1 of Cryptomeria japonica. Lineage (NCBI taxonomy): Eukaryota > Viridiplantae > Streptophyta > Pinopsida > Cupressales > Cupressaceae > Cryptomeria > Cryptomeria japonica. Next base: position 77,902,188 of record NC_081407.1, on the reverse strand, counting down.
TCATAAGGAAAAATTAGAGGTTTACCTGTGTCTGAAATATGAGCAGAAATGTCTGGGACCAGGGTGCGACGCCACTGTCCTGATTCTACAATTCTGAAGCTGTAACTGACATGAGGGATTTTGAGATCTGCAAAGTACTATTTTGTCAAGTCCTACTGACAAAGGGAAAGACCATGGCACCACACCACTATCCTAGGTAGGAATAGGGTGCCACGCCCTTGTCCTTGACAAATTTCTGCACATTTCAGACTTCTAGGTGGTGTTGATGCCTTTTCCAGATCTGAAACGACCTCTGGATGCCTATTTCTGCACGTACAACTCAAAAGGGAAGGTTTGGGGTGGCTATATAGGTTTTTGCCATAGTCAAACTCCTGTGTTAGTCATTTACACCTCCATGAGTAGCCGATAATGTACTAAAAATGTGTGTGCAACAACGTTGTGTATGTGCAAGATCCTAAGAATTAAAGTAAACAACCTAGAGCAACCCTAAAGAGTAAACCCTAATTGCTTATAATTGACAGAGTAAATGCTCTAGATCCATAATGCAAAGTGATCTAAAGCATAAATGTAAATCAAAATGAAGCTATTGCAAAGACATGAAAAAAACATGAAACCATACCCAACCCCAAGGGGGAGGTACAAGCCAATTGTTAGTCAGTGATCTCTTATTGTTCTTCTACATCTTCAAAAGCTCCCAATTGATAAAATGATGCTTGATGAATGTTTGATGGATTAATGTTGAATGTTGTTGAAGACTTCAAAGTTTTGCTCTTTTTCTACAAAGAAGGCTCTAATGCTCCAAAAACCTATCCTTAGATTCTTAGAAGAAGACCCCTTCAAATGAAGAAAGAGAGCTTTTAAGTATGAAACCCTAGATCTTAATTTCATGTTTAGGCCGACCTAGGATTTGAATTTCCCACTGATATTTTGGGGTTAAGCATTATCATATCATAGGATTGTGCTCTCAAAATTTTGGGGAAAAAGTTGCAGACCATGTGCATTCCCGCCACGGTCGGACCAACTTTTCACCAAATTTTTGGGGCCTTTAGATATGATGATATTAGAATGCATCCTAAAGTTACAGCTAATTTTGAGATGTTTTGATATGTGAAATCGAGCCTAAATGGTCAAAATAAGACATAATTAGGGTTTATGATTAAATGATTTATTGGAGGAATAAGATGAAAAGGGGCACACTTAGGGTAAAGGGCCCAACTTTGTAATGTGTAAAGGGATGAGACATGACCTTAGATTTAATTAAATGCTTAAAGGGGAATGAGAAATGCAAGATGCAAGACACGCTAAGGCAAGTGCTAACCTAAGTGTGAAATTGTACCACCCTAGCAAGGGTGTACAATTGACACCACTAACTTTATCCCCCACTTTAGCGGTCATATGACACTATGTACATATGCAAGCTAAAGTACAAAAAAGTAAAGATCATTTGAAAAAGGATATATCCATAAGTTGTCGAACGAAGCTCCTAGTGGTATCTATGGTATGTAGTTAGGAACCACACCCTACAAAACCACATGTTAGATCACAAAATCACCTAATTTTTACTAAGGAAGGTGATGAAATTCACGGGTAGCTATATGCCCCCTGGTTTTGACTTTCTTATTTGTGAGGTGAAACAAGGTATCATGTTTTCCACAGTGAATTGTCATAAATATTTTGATGAAGCAAGTTGATGCAGAACCCTACCCACACATCTAAGGATAAGCCCAAACAAGGTTATACTTCTAACCTCTCAAATGATCACAAGGGTCCTGCAAGGAAGGACTCCACACCTTGGGTGAAACTACTCACAAATTCACTAGGCTTGGGCTTACTCAATATGAGTAAATGCCTCAATACCTACCATATACCTTGCCATGACATCCTGCTCCTAAGGGCTTTGGAATTGATTCACTTATGGCCATTGGAGACTGGTCCAAGTATTGGTTTTGGGTTCCTTATACCTCCTTTAGAAACCTACCCCCTAGGCTAGTATCCCTATTTGGCGATAAAATTGATCTTAACTCCAAAATATTCCACACACTCACACAAAAAAATTACCATTTTAGGTACCCTTTTGGGAGTTACACTTATCCCCAAAACATTTTACTCAGGTCTGAACTTTTAGGGTCTGAACCCTTTAGAGGCCAAGAGACCTAATGAGGGCAATTAGGCCTATTTTATAAAGCAACAACCAGTTCTTGAATCCAATCAGGAAAATAAACTTCATGAATATGTGTCACATGGTGATTAACCTCTAATTCCAATGTTGTATGCCTGGAATCCACCGCTATAATGTTTTGTGATGAATGTCCTAAATTTGCCTAAGGTAGTCACATAGAGATGCCTACCTAGTTTTGCTTCTTTCTCCTCACAACCAAATCTTCCCTACAAAAACCCATGAAAAAATTAATGTACATTGACCAATATTTCACTCCACCAAAGGAATTAACTTCTAAAGGAAGGAGATGCGAGATATGGCCATCTTCAAGTAAAACCCTAGCCAAACCCTTACTTTCTGAGCAACAAACAAAAAATTGGAGGGTCCTCACTACACAGACACAGGAAAAGTCTCAGACCACCACCAAATCAAAGCTAGTTCACTCCTCCATCTACTCCATGAATGGTGTGACTCAATTCAATTCATACAACCATGCACAATCACTGCAAACTCATAATTTCTGGGAGACTTCAGTATTTTAGTGTTTCATTGCTTCATCACAACAAACCATAACAACAACCACCTTGGTAATTGTGTCCACAAGGTTTATAAAAATCTCCAATGGTTGCCAACTAAATTTGGAGGAGGTTGGAGTCGTTGAAAGGCTTCCCCCAACTGCATTTTGAAAAGTTGTACTTTTGCTCTCAAAAGTTACATTTTCAAAAGTTGCAATTTGCACAAAATATTGTCAAACTGTCTAAGGTGGGGATCCACATACTTAGATCAACCAAACACCCCTAAAACATGTCAAAACCCTATCAAACACAAAACTAAACCTTCTACTACCCCTTATTGACCACATTGTCCCAATTGGTGACATGGGTTTACATGGTGGGGTTTATTGAATATATGAAACAAACTTGCATAGACACAAGACACACCAAGACAACTATTAGGGTCCTAATCTTCATCCTCAGAGCCATGAATTGCTTGTTGATGAGGTTCCCCTACACCACAAGTTCAAAAAAAGGCTTGATTACTCATCCAAGCACATTATGGAACTAACGCAAAGCGAGAGGGTGGACTCGTGATTCCAACACCATTGATAGTGCGAGAATTGGAGCTTCCTAGTTCAAGATATGATAGATTGAAGAAAAAGTACAGAAATTAGGGTTTTAACTTAAAAACATAAAGTCAAAAAGTGCATAATGCATAACGATGAAAGTGACACGTTCATTTGTCACTTTATAACTTTTTGGCACTATTCACTGTAGAGGAGCCCACATACAAGCCATCATGCCTCGACGCCGACCCAAGCAACCTATGAGGATGGAGATCCTACACCAGACCATGCTCATCGGCTGACCACTCGATGATGTGAGTTGACCTTCTGTTGACTACATTTGACTTTTTCATATTTTCATAGTTTTCAAAAGTGATGATTTCATTGCCTAGCCCAAGCTGGGGCCCTCCCTTTGGACACCTAGGGGTCCTAGGGTGCCCTGGTCCTCCTAGGGTGCCCTGGTCCTCCTAGGGTGCCATGGTCCCAAGGGGGTGCCATGGTCCCTTCTAGGTGCCATTGTCCCAGTAGGACGCCCTAGTCCACTCAAAGTGCTCTGGTCCTTGTTCAGGGTGACCAGCGATGACATAAGATTAGACGACGAATGCTAGAAGTGATATAATGATTGCATTGATTAGATGATGATACATGATTGATCGATTAAAAATGATAGATTGCTTTGTGTTTTGCAGATGCTACCATACATCCATGAGCATACCGCCAGTCTCACCTTTGGGAGCCTTCGGGAGCAGATCCCAAGGCTGATAGCAGGAGAGATGGATTTGCTAGATGTAGTGGATTTATGGGATGTGATGACCATGCCACCCATCTGATTCCATCCTGCAATGTTGATGGCACAGATGGAGAGGTGGGATGCAGACACCTCGATGTTATCACTACCTGTGGGGGAGATGATGGCCACCCTTGAGGATGTATACCGCATTTTGTGCCTTCCTATTAGATGAGAGACCGTGAGATATTGATCCAACTGGACATAAGAGGATTACAAGAGAGAGTAGGTATATGTTGTGGGGAGAGTGATACGCATCAAGGCCAGCTAGCTCCTACATCCTACTGGTGAGGTTCCATTATTGAGGTGATTCATGATTGTGACCCTTGCATTATATTTGTTCCCTAATGGGCACGACACACATATGCATGGAGGACTCATCTATGCCATCTGAGTGATGGAGAGACATAGGAGGATATACTCTTGGGGTCGTAGCATGCTTGCGCATCTCTATCACGACCTTGAGGAGTATGTGTTTGGACAGGGATGCAACCTGATGACATGCATGCTACTACAGGTGTGGATGTTAGAAAATATTACTAGCACTAGGCCTGGTGGAGCCCCCATAGAGCTATTCCCAGAGTAGCCTAGGGTATATGCTTATCCTCTTATCTATGAGTGGTGATTCGATGATCTCTTGTATTGGAGGTTGAGGTTGGATAGATTGATAGTGGGTGGAATCATATGGAGACCTTACCTCAGGATGTCCATGTGGGCAGGGCTACACAGACAGATGTTTATCATGTAGAGGAACCATCTACTAGACGGATGATATAGCCATATAGTCATTCTCTTCTACTTTGACAGAGTTCGACGACAATTTGGGTTTGAGTAGTGTGTACCTACTGGTGTGCCTATATACATCTGACACTGATGAGTGATGGTGAGGCTAGGAGCCATTCCTAGGCCTACTAGTAATGAGATCGACATAACAAATTCAGATGGGTTAGATCAGGACATAACGACAGATTATAGAGATGATTTAGGCGCGCATTAACGATACATCACAAGGTGGGGGAGAACATTCCTTGGAGCCATTTCCCCAGTGGACTTCCCTAGAGGGAACCCCATATGATGGAGACATTCAGGTGATGAAGAGGGATCTGATGCATCCAAAGAGGATTTAGATGTTTAGGCTGATGACACAAAGGAGTAGGAGGCAGGCGGAGATGGAGCCGATCTTGATACTAGAGAGGGAGATCAGGATGGAGATGATGAGGAGGATGAAGAGGAGGAAGAGGATGAGGAGGATGAGGATGAGGAGGACAAGGATGAGGAGGACGAGGATGTGGACGAGGAGGATGAGTCAGGTATAGTTCATCACTCCAAGGAGGATACCAAAGTCCTAGATCCACCGGGTCTCCCACTGCAGGCAGAGAGGGACCCCATAAAGGGGTCCTAATCTTGATCCCTATCTACTCACACTGACTATATAGAGACAATATGAGTGCGGAGAGCCTAGCAGTTCCCAATCTGAGGTGGTTGTTGTCCACGATCGCTACTACCAAGAGGGAGATCCAGGTAAGGTGCCCTATTGCTGATTAACTTATTCATCTTACCTGCTTTATATTTGATGATATAGAATATTACTGAAGAAAAATTTCTCTATATCTTGTAGCTACCATCTAGGAGTGGCATTCTTTGATTTAGAATGCAGTGACAGACCTTATTGTGACTGCACATGTTCCAAGTTCTTCACAGATAGTACACGGATCCCAGAGGAATACAAGATGACAAGAGGACCTTTTCTCCCCTATTCGAATGGAGGTGGAGGTCCTATGAGAGAGACTACGATAGATAGAGTGTGACCTAGTGGCATCATAGATAGAGGTAGCCACATACCGAGGGATCATGATGGAGAGGGATCGCAGGAGATCCTCACGGAGTCACTCATGGTGCGTACCATGATACACCCCTATGGGGCCACTCCCATGACCATATCAGGAGGGGGCATCTAGCCACCATCCTCCAGCTACTAGTCCTAGGGATAGGAGATGATTTTGATGTATTGATGTATATATTATGAGACTCATGATTATGTTATTTTTAAATGCTTAAACAAAGTATGCATTGCTTAGATTAAAAGTAACATAATGAGTAATGAGAATGTATATCTAATTTAATTTCCATGTGATTGATTTCTCAATGCTTCATGATTAAATTGATACATGTGTGATTTAAGTAAATAACTAAGTATTTAATCAAATGCTACTTTGATGATGTAAAAGAAGAATGTATTAAGCCTGAGAAATATATGACTAATGTGAGTTAATTAACTCCATTTAAACACAACATGATATAATTTCTACTTAACACATAAGAAATTGTATAACATGCTAGCACATATGAAATGTAAATCCATTAAAATATACATAAAAAATAATCCAAGACAAACAATACAGTAATGAAACATGCTTGTTAAGAATGAAGTAATGTAGACCAAACAATACAACATCATTTAATCTTACATACATTAATGAAGACATGCTAACATATTACCCAATTTTGAAGAAAAAGACATAAAGAGATAACAGAAAGAAGACTAGAGAGAGAGAGAGAGAGAGAGAGAGAGAGAGAGATAAAGAGAACTAGGTATAGTATCTACGAAGGTGCACAGTATTTATGGGTTCATTGAGAGGTGTACCTTCCATATCTGCTATCTTACATACTTTAATGAAGATATGCTAACATATTACCCAATTTTGAAGAAAAAGACATAAAGAGAGAGTAGGAAGAAGACTAGAGAGAGAGAGAGAGAGAGAGAGAGAGAGAGAGAGAGAGAGATAAAGAGAACTAGGTATAGTATCTACGAAGGTGCATAGTATTTATGGCCAATTAGGACTAAATTTTCCTTTCTCCTCAGGTAAGGCATTCACGTTGCGATGATTCTCGTAAAGGAATAAATCCCCTACTGAGAAGGAACGTTGAATAACCTTATCATTGTAGCTTTGTTGTAAAGTTTTATGATATGCTTGGATATGCTTGAGGGAATTTATACACCATTCATTGAGCATCTCAAGTTGTTGAAGTCTTTTCTCTCTATAGGAATCATCATCCACTATGCCCCTAAGAGAAACTCTCAAAGAAGTAAGTTCTAACTCCAAAGGCATAATGGGGCCACTCCCATGACCATATCAGGAGGGGGCATCTAGCCACCATCCTCCAGCTACTAGTCCTAGGGATAGGAGATGATTTTGATGTATTGATGTATATATGATGACACTCATGATTATGTTATTTTTTAATGCTTAAACAATGTATGCATTGCTTAGATTAAAAGTAACATAATGAGTAATGAGCATGTATATCTAATTTAATTTCCATGTGATTGATTTCTCAATGCTTCATGATTAAATTGATACATGTGTGATTTAATTTAATGAGTAATGAGCATGTATATCTAATTTAATTTCCATGTGATTGATTTCTCAATGCTTCATGATTAAATTGATACATGTGTGATTTAAGTAAATAACTAAGTATTTAATCAAATGCTACTTTGATGATGTAAAAGAAGAATGCATTAAGCCTAAGAAATATATGACTAATGTGATTTAATTAACTCCAATTAAACATGACATGATATAATTTCTACTTAACACATAAGAAATTGTATAACATGCTAACACATATGAAATGTAAATCCATTACAATATACATAAAAAATAATCCAAGACAAACAATACAGTAATGAAACATGCTTGTTAAGAATGAAGTAATGTAGACCAAACAATACAACATCATTTAATCTTACATATTTTAATGAAGACATGCTAACATATTACCCAACTTTGAAGAACAGTATTTATGGGTTCATTAAGAGATGTACCTTCCATATCTGCTATCTTGTAAGCACCTGATCCATAGACCTTAATAACAATGTATGGTCCAAGCCAATTAGGACTAAATTTTCCTTTCTCTTCAGGTAAGGCATTCACGTTGCAATGATTCTCGTAAAGGACTAAATCCCCTACCAAGAAGGAACGTTGAATAACCTTATCATTGTAGCTTTGTTGCAAAGTTTTATGATACGCTTGGATATGCTTGAGGGAATTTATACACTATTCATCGAGAATCTCAAGTTGTTGAAGTCTTTTCTCTCTATAGGAATCTTCATCCACTATGCCCCTAAGAGAAACTCTCAAACAAGGAATTTCTAACTCCAAAGGCATAATGGCATCAACACCATAAACAAGATTATAAGTACAACCCGTAGCAACACGTACACTTGTGCGATAATCCCACAAAGTGTAGGTTAATTGGATACACCAATCCTTACCATGCTTGTTTACAGTCTTTCAAAGAATTTGTTCAATTATCCTATTAGAAGACTCAACTTGACCATTTGATTGGGGATAATAAGGTGTAGAAAATCTATGTTGAATATGATATTTCTCAAGAAACTTCTTCACATCCTTATTTTTGAATGACGTTTCATTATCTAAAACTAAGGCGGAAGGTATCCCAAATCGAGAAATAATGTTTTCCAAAATGAATTGACAAATTAATTCAACAGTTGTGGATCAAAAAGGGCCAAGACGCTATCTATGATCGAAGCTATTGGGAAAGGGAATGCATCAAATTGTTGTGTTGCTGACACTGATGACATTGTTTTAACAAATGCAAAGGGATCATTTTCCATGGTTTGCCAATAATATCCCATGCGAAGTAATCTCTGAACTAAAGACCTACCCCCAAAATGCCCCCCACAAGCACCTGAATGAGCTTCTTCAAGAGCAATAGGGACTTTAGCCTTGTTTAAGCATTTAAGAAGAAGACCATTATACCCCCTCATATAAAGAACATTAAAATGGATAATGTATCTAGCAGCCAATTTACAAATCCTAGCCCTAGTATTCTTATTCACAGAGTCGGGAAAGGTAACATCACTCAAATATCTCACGACATGCGAGTACCATTTGTCATAATCTATAATTCAATAATATGCCACATCACTAGGATTATCAACAATAGCCGGGGAAGTGAGGTTGTGAATAGTGAATTGAAGATCTACCAAGGGATCCTCTAGAGACAAAAGAGAGGCAACACATGCCATCACATCAACATGTTGATTATCTTTTCGAGGAACGGGCTCCATGGTATAAGAATCAATTTTTTGCAACAAGGATAAAGCTAGATCTTTATATTGTGATAATTTGTCTTGCTTAGCTTGATAAACTCCTGTCACTTGTCTTATGATTAGTTGAGAATCTTCATACATATGTAGATGTTTCACATTCAACACCAAGGCTACTTTAATTCCTTCTATAAGAGCTTCATATTCAACAATGTTGTTGGTACATAATAAATTGAGACGATGTGATAAAGGAATAGGCTTCTTTTTAGGAGAAATTAAGACCACCCCTACCCCTGATCCTATACGACACTTAGATCCATCAAAGTATAGTTCCCAAGTGTCATCAACCTCAATGGAAAGAATGTATTCATCGGGAAAAGACTTTGGATTAGGTAGGGAGAAAGATGAAGGAGCATCAACTAAATGATCAGTCAATGCTTGACCCTTTATTGCCTTTTGTGAGACAAACATAAGGTCAAACTTGGTCAACATCATAACCCACTTAGCTAAGCATCCGGAAAGATCAGTTTTGGAGAAAAGATGCTGAAGAGATAATGCCTCAACTTCTAAGCATTTAAGAGATAATGTCTCAACTTCTGGGTCTCAAAGACTATAGCAAGGCACTGTCGTTTTATTGCAGAATATCAGACTTTGTAATCAAGGAGTGTGTGGATTATGTAATAAACCGGGCATTCTCTACCATCCTTATCATATTATGCCAATAAGGCTACAAGAGCTTGAGGGGAAGCAATGGTATATAGAAGAAAAGGCTTAGTAGGATCAACAAGTTGAAGAATAGGAGGATTGGCCAAATAGGTTTTTAGGTCTTCAAATGCTTGACGACAATCCTCATTCCATTGGAAAGTGGTATTCTTTTTAAGCAATTATGTGAAGGGAAAGGTACGATCTGCAAGTTGAGAGACGAACCTACGAATAGCTTGGATCTTTCTTTGCAAAATTTTTAGTTGAGAAACATCTTAGGAGATGGCATGTTAACAATAGCATCTATCTTCCTCATATCCACCTCAATGCCACTATGTGAAACTATGAATCCTAATAGTTTTCCACTATCCACAACAAAAACACATTTTCAGGGATTCAAACGCATACTATACTTACAAATTCTCTCAAAGATTTGATGAAGGATCTTAACATGATCTGTACGAAGGACTGATTTGGCTAAGATGTCATCAACATAATCTTCTAAGGTCTTATGCATATAGTCATGGAATATTAGAGTCATAGCACACTGATAGGTTGTGCCTACATTTTTCAATCCAAAAGGCAACACAATCCAACAAAACGTACCCCAAGGAGGGGTAAAAGCAATTTTATATTGATCTTGGGGATTGATGAAAATTTGATTGTATCCTGAAAAACCATCCATGAAGGATAGTAAAGCATGCCCTGCTACCAAGTCCATTATCATATCAATATCCAGGAGGGGAAAATCATCCTTTAAAGAGGCCTTGTTCAAATCATGAAAATTAGTACACATCCTAATCTTGTTTTCATCTTTAGCAACAACCACAATGTTCAAAATCCATGGGGAATAATCGATAGGATGGATGAATCTAGCATCCAACAATTTTTCAATCTCAGCTTTAACAAGTAATGCTACCTTAGGGTGAATCTTTCGAATCTTCTTCTTCAAGGTTTAGCATCAGGAATTAGGACAATGTTATGAGTGACAATCTTAGGATCTACGCTAAGCATGTCAGAATATATCCAAGCAAAGATCTCAGGGAATTCATTAACAACAACATATTGTTTTTTCCCTTCCTCGTCAAGGCATTTCCCTATCTCGATGATCTTATCTTCAACACAAGGATCCATCTTGATATCAATGGTGTCATTTATTAGGAGATTGCTTTGCTGAGGAGTATCTTTCAATTGAGGAAATTATTTAACTAGCTCATCATTATTTCTTTCTTTCCCAAAGTAAGCTTCCGCATTTAGACAATAGGGAAAACTGCTATTATAGTGATAATGAGGAAGGTTGTCATAAGATCCCAAGAATTCAACTAAGGAATCATCGCTAGAAAAACATCCAAAGCAAAGACACAAGAAGGGTCAAAGTCAATATATTCTAGATATTTTAGCAAGAGAGAAGTAGAAATGACATTAACACTAATAGCTGGTCTCTTAGAGGCTTTAGTACATTTGAAAGGATCATAACCAACCCCAAATGTCATATCTCAAAATTTGTTTTCCAAGGGAACTTTAATCCCTTGTTATTGAGCACCACAACCATTTCCATTATATCCACACCTAGCCAGGATGTAAAAACCGGGACCATAAAGGTTGGTCATTTCTGAAGTAGAAGGAGGATTTTCAAAAAGTGAAGGATCAAAATCCTCTAAACCAAAAACTAAGGGAGATGAAATCTGAGAAGCCGCCACAAAGTTATTACTCAATTGCCCAGACAAAGTAGATTGTTTTTTAGGTTCTTCTTCTTTCTTGCTTTCAACCTTAGGTTCTCCAGGGGGAATTATGTATTCCCCTACAAATGTAGGATTGGAATAAAGGGATCCCCAATCATCTTCTACAAGATTCTATTTAGGAGAGAAAGTATTCTCAATCGTAGAGTCTGGTTGAGAATATTCTTCCTCAAGAACCTTAGGTCCACTTGAGGAAGTATCGGGGATCGATCCAGATATAAGAGACAGGTTTGATGAACTAGTCACACTAATCAGAGTAGAAACATTAGAGGAATTATCTGATATAGTTGGGGAAGAATTGATTGAAGAAGATTTAGAACTTGATGTTTGTAAACAAGCCTGGAATCTTATGTCACCTAACAAGGTGTATGTTGTGTTTTTGTTAATGAACTTAATTTGCCTATGCAATGTAGAGGGAATAACTTGCATGCTATGAATCCAAGTTCTTCCTAGCAACAAGTTGTAGGTCAAATCTCCAAACATAACATGGATAGGAGTGGGTAAAGTAATAGGACCTACCTTAACAGGCAAGGTGATAATACCTAGTGAAGCTTTAGCAACATTATCAAAGCCACAAATGGTGAGAGAATCAGGCTTGATAAGAGATGTATCAACATTGATCTTATGCAACAAGTTAATGCTACAAACATTAAGGCCAAAACCATTGTCCACTAATGTTTTCCTTATTGCACTATCATTTATGATAACCGCAATCATTAAGGGATCATACTATTGTTAAATTTCACTAGAGGGCAGTTCATCTTGTGTAAACACAATCTGAGCCTTAGGTGATATAATAGAGTGAATCAAAGAAGCCATATTATTGGATGTCACTGCGGGTGGGACATTCAATTTTTTCAAGGCATCTTGTAGCATTCCATGATGAGTCGAGCAAGTTTAAAGCAAATCCCAAAGAGATATCTTGGCAAGAGTAGCTTTAAGTTATTTGACAAGATCATATTCCTTACCAAGTATTTGTTAAATACGAGGTGCTTGAGGAAGAATGAGTTGAGGATCAGGTAGAGGAGTCGGAACAACTGGAAGAGGATTAGGTTGCCTATTATTTCTCATGTTATAGGTATGGGAAACCACATTATAACTCTCCTTAGTTAGTTTTCTAGCATAGCTATAAGGACTCTTAGTGGGATTCCTTCCTTGAATCGTAATGATAGGTTTGTTTGGAGTGCTAAAGAAATCATGACCATATCCACCTTGAACCGTGAAAAGAGGTTGATTTAGAAGAGGTGAAGTTGGAGAAGGACAAGCACCTTAGACAACAAAAAGTGGTTTTCTATGGTCCTTCACATTGATCATATTGATTAACCTTTTAGATGCATTATTTTTGTTTGAAAGTTTAGGCAAAGACATAAAGTCATCAAGGGCATCATCCAATAAAGCATGGTCATAGTGATTGAAAGACTTATCTTTGGATTCAAATGGAGAGATAACATCATAGAGGGAATCATGGGAATCAACTATGTTTCTATATCTAGTGGAGGAGTTGATATCAATGTATCCATGACAGGAATCATTCAACTTATCTTTCTCATCACCATGAAATGGCATAGTAACAAGGTTGATAAATTTTTGGCAAAATGAGGGTTTAGAAGGCTTAGGGTTCAAAAACTCATCTAGAGCTTCATCTAATTCATCCTTAATAAACTCATAATCAACAAAATTGCATGCATCATCAAAAGCATGAACTTATTGCAAATAGAAATCTAACATTTTGAAATTAAAATTGAATGAAACTTAAACACACAATGCAAGGAAAATGAAAGAAACCTATCTCATTTTTTTTCCCTTTCTTTCTCTTTTGTTTCTATTTTTTCCTTTTTTTATGTTTTGAAAGCAAATGAAATAAACTAGATCTAGATCTAATAATTAAATACAATACAAATGAAATTGGGTTCACATCAGGTTCACCAAAGATGTGTAGGGGAAAAAGTGAGACTAAGTATGGAAACCCTAATCCCACTCTCATACACACTCATGGAATATGAAAGAGCCTAGGGAGGTAACACACATTGGCTACTTCTTATGAGAAAGAGAGATTCATGGATTACCTCTTAGGTTTTCTATTCCTTTTTTGTAAATGAGAGAGATGAATGATGCACAATGAAATCTAACCTAGAAAGCAAGTAAACAAGCAAATCCTAATATGAGAATGCAGATCAAAGAACAACTAATACATTGCTGAAAAGTACAAATCAGAAGGAAAAATCAGAGGTGCACCTATGTCTGAAATATGAGCAAAAATGTCTGAGACCAAGGTGCCACACGACTATCCTAATTCTGCAATTCTGGAGCTGCAACTGAGAGGAGAGATTCTAAGATCTTCAAAGCACTGTTCTGTCAAGTCCTACTAGCAGAGGGCAGGACCATGGTTCCACACCACTATCCTAGGAAGGACCAGGGTGCCATGCCCCTATCCTTGACATATTTCTGCACTTATGAGACTTCTGGGTGGTGTTGATGCCTTTTCCATTTCTGAAACTGCCTTTGGATGCCTGTTTCTGCACCTGCAACTGAAAAGGGAAGGTTTGGGGTGGCTATATAGGGTTTTACCTTAGTCAAACCTCCCTGTTAGTGATTTCCACCTCTACGAATAACTGATAATGTACTAAAAATGTGTGCAAGAACCTTGTGTATGTGCAAGATTCTAAGAATGAAAGTAAACAACCTAGAGCAACACTAAAGAGTAAACCCTAATTGATTATAATTGACAAAGTAAATGCTCTAAATCCACAATGAAAAGTGATCTAAATCATGAATGTAAATAAATATGAAGCTTATGCAAAGACATGAAACCATACCCAACCCCAAGGGAGAGGTACAAGCCAATCGTCCGTCGGTAATCTCTTATTGTTCTTCTACATCTTCAAAAGCCCCCAATTGATAAAATGATGCTTGATGAATGTTTGATGGATTAATATTGAATGTTATTGAAGACTTCAAAGTTATGCTCTTTTTCTACAAAGAAGGCTCTAATGCTCCAAAAACCTATCCTTAGATCCTTAGAAGAAGACCCCTTCAAATGAAGAAAGAGAGCTCTAAGTATGAAACCCTAGATCTTAATTTCATGTTTAGGATGACCTAGGATTTGAATTTCCTGCTAATATTTTGGGTTTAAGGATTATCATATCATAGGATTGTGCTCCCAAAATTTCAGGGAAAAAGCCACAGACCATGTGCATTCCCTCCACGATCCGACCAACTTTTTACCAAATTTTTGGGGTCGTTAGATATGATGATATTAGAGCGCATCCCAAAGTTACATCTAATTTCAAGATGTTTTTATATACAAAATTGGGCCTAAATGGTCAAAATAAGACATAATTAGGTTTTACGATTAAATGATTCATTGGAGGTGTGTGCGGGAAAAGTGGGGGGATGAAACGGAAAATGTGATTTCAAAACTTGTCCACACACAAATAGGACTCTTGGTGCAAGTTATGGAGTTATATTGAATAACTCAACTTCCCAAGGGATATTCCATTGTTTTCTATCTCACAAGACCCCTCAAGCCAATGCCTTTGCTCTCAGATCACTGAGAAAACTGACTTAGGGATGACAACCATTAGAACAATGGATATTGATAAATCTAGCATGAATGCATTCATAGTAATGCATGATACTAAATCTAACATGATTTAAACTGATGAGTAGTGATGAACATCAGATACCCCAACCGATACTAAGAGGGGGGGGTGAATCAGTATAGGAAAAACAAAAACTTTCTCAACAACTTATCTAGTTAAGGCAATACCAACTGGTTGTCACCATTACTGAACTTAACCATGGAAATACTGGTTAAACACAGTAAGACATCAGACACCATAAACTAATAAGTGTGAACACTTCAAATACGATCAATACTTGACATCAACTTCACCCATAAACATATGCTAATCTTTCAACTTGACATCAACTTCACCCATAAACATCAATAGTTAATAGGTTATGGTATACTAGAAATACCATAACCTATTAACTCTGCATGCATAATCTTTCAACCAAATACTTCATAAACATCAGATGAAAAATGCATAACACATAACACACAAATTTTTCACGTGGAAACCCAAATGGGAAAAACCACGATGGGGATGAATACCCACAAGCTTGTTTTTGAACTATTTTGAAGCTCTCCCTATTAAGAGCCTAGTCTGGTTAAAGACTTTACAATAAGGTTCTGCTAGGAATTGATCCTGTTAGAGATCATCTGGTTAAGGGATGACTATATACCCTGTTAAAGTTTACCTCGCTAGAGGATTTGAAGAACTTAATGATCTTGAGTCACTTGGTTAGAGGATTTACAATAAGCCTATTAAAGTTACCCGATAAAGGGATTTTCCAACTGTTGAAATGGTTAGAAGACAATAGGTAAAACTCTGATATGATAACAGCACTACATGCCAATGCAAATCCTTTTCATTTCCTCTACTCTGCAATCACACTCTGTAGTTTTCCTCTTACTGGTTTGGCAAGTATCTCATCACTCGGATACACGCAACATTTGCCAACAACTTTACAATAACAAACATCATCAACCTTATAGACAACAGATAGGTCGATAGCATAAACCCTAAACCCTAAGCATCTTAGGTTTATAACACAGGCGGTCTATTCCTAACTGTCCAAACACATTGCATAGAGTATTACAATTTCAAATAGATCACAAGAAAATCTACATCATTCATTCTTCACTACACATGGGAATCAGTAACCCATCATGCTTTCTTCTCATACCACTAAGAAGAATGATCATTCCCGAGGTAGACTTCAAACACGGTCGATCTTCTCATGCAAGATCCTCAAGGAAATCCTTCATCTACACAAAGCTCACATGGCACCTCAATCTCATTCACATCTCTTAGCTAACTCATTGCAGAGTATCATTGGTTGTCACACAAGCTAGATCGCCAAATCAATAACCATAGAGCTAAGACTACTAACCGATAGTCACATTTAGTGAAACCCTGACTCCGGTTCACCACATCTCTTCATGCCTCTTCATATCAATTCACTTGAACTTTATTGACATTAATGACAACATACGTTATCATCATATCAACATACTAGTTCACCGTATTCTAACAATATCCAACAATCTCCCCATATGCCAACAATATCCAACAATCTCTCCCTTTGGCATTGATGGCAATACTCAGTGTAGCATTGCAACTGAAAACCTCATAAACCAGTGTATCTTTAACATCAGAATATCTTCTCCTCCATACATCAGATATCTTCTCCTCCATACATCATATATCTTCTCCCCCTTTGACAACAATGCCAAAGTGGAGGCACAAGCTTCCAAAATCTACTATGTTGCTCCCCCTAAGGAGTAGCATCCTTCAACACATTATTCTTGAAAATTTTGTCACTATAGTACTTAACTGATGCAAAGTACACAACTTAGTTGACTTCATGAAGGGGCAAAACCCCTAATTCACCTCTCAAATAGGTAAATATAGTCTTCGGTAAGGGCTTAGTGAATATATTTGCTAGTTGCTCCTTACTGGAAACATGTTGTAGTACAACCTCCTTATTCTGAACTTTTTCTCTAAAAAAGTGAAATTTAAGCTCAATGTTCTTAGTTCTAGCATGCAATACCAGATTCTTGGAAATATTTATTGCACTTGTGTTATGACAAAATATATTCACTGGTTCAGATACAAGTACTTTGAAACCTTCCAATACATGCTTCATCCAAATTGCTTGAGTGCAGTTCATAAATGCTGCCACATATTCTGCTTCACTTGTAGATTGGGAAATATATCTCTACTTCTTACTTGTCCATGATACTGATCTTCCTCGGAGAAAGAACGCTCCACCGGTTGTGCTTTTCTAGTCGTCCACATTACCTCCCCAGTTGGAATCAGTATATAACTTGAGATTATAGTCACCATTATATGGATACCACAATCCATAATCAACTGTTCCTTTTAGATATCTAAGAATCCTTTTGATAGCTACCAAGTGGGATTCTCTTGGACATTTATGAAATCGAGCTACTATGCCCACTGCATGAGCAATATCTGGTCTATTGTGCACCACATAGTGTAGTTTACCGATCATTGACCGTTACTCTTTTTCATTCACCAATGCTAAATCATCTTCCTTGGTCAATTTACAGCTAGTCACCATCAGTGTACCAACTATTTTGCTTTCCTCCATGCCAAAAGTCTTCAATACCTCTTTGACATACTTGGACTGGGTAATAAAGATACCCTCTTTCATTTGCTGAATCTGTAAACCAATGAAGAACTTTATCTCTCCTATCAAAGACATCTCAAACTCTTTCTTCATTTTATCTGCAAACGCATGACTCATTTTATCATCTCCTCCAAAGATTATTTCATCCACAAACACTTCACAGATCAGAATATGATCACCTTCTGATTTCAAGTAGATGTTGCTATATTCACTTGTTCTCTGAAATCCAATCTTAACAAGATGAGAGTGTAGTCTTTCATACCACGCCCTAGGTGCCTATTTCAGTCCATATAGGGCTTTGTGTAATCTACACACCATATCACTATCTTCTGATAAGGCAAACCCTTCTAGTTGCTCTATATACACTTCCTCTTCTAGGCTTCCATTCAGAAAAGAAGACTTCACATCCATCTGATAAACCTTAAATCCCTTAAATGTTGCAAATGCAAGTAGCATTCAAACACCTTCTAGTCTAGCCATAGGAGAAAAGGTTCTCCATAGTCTTCTCCCTCCTCTTGAGCATATCCCTTGCATACAAGCCTAGCCTTGTTCCTTACAACTGTGCCTTCTTTATTCAACTTATTCCTGAAGACCCATTAGGTACCTATGACATTTTTATATTCTGATCTGGGCACCAAAGACCATGTCGCATTCTTTTCTATCTGGTCTATCTCCTCTTCCATTGCTTTAGTCTAGTCTTCATCTATAAGATCTTCTTTGGAAGTCTTGGGTTCAAATTCTGAAATCATGCAAGAGTTCTCCTTCACTTTTCTTCTTGTGAGTATCCCTGTATCTTTATCTCCTATGATTTTCTTGGGATCATGATGCAGCTTCACATATCTAGGAATGATTCTAGCCTGATCTGCTAGATTTTCTTCTTCTTCTTCACTAACCTCTTCTTCTTCTCTAACTAGAGCTTCTACCGGTACAGGAACACTTAGATCTTTACAAGTTTCTTTCTTAACCAATTCCCAGAAGGCTATACCCGGTTCATCTTCCACTTCTTCGCTGCATGTTTCCTCAAGTTCCTCAGGGAATTAATCAACCTTGACATTGATACTTTCAACAAATTTATGAGTTCTATTTTTGTAGCACTTGAAAGCTTTTCTCTTAGTGGAATATCCCATAAATATTCCTTCATCACATTTTACATCAAATTTGCTCAAATGCTCACCTCTCTTGATATAGAACTTACTACCAAGCACTTTAAAGTAACTCATAGTAGGAGTTTTCCTTGTCCAATACTCATAATGAGTTTTATCTTTTCCTTTCTTGATGAGTACCCGGTTCATAGTATAGACTGCAGTGCTCGTCGCTTCTCTCCAAAAGTGTTAGCAACCTTTCCTTGGATTAGCATTGTTCTAGCCGCTTCAACTATAGTCCTGTTATTTCTTTCTTCTATGCCATTCTATTGAGGTGTCCTTGGGGAAGACAACTACCTCTTGATACCCTTATCTTCACAATACTTATTGAATTCATTAGAAGTGAATTCTCCTCCTTCATTAGTTCTCAGGCATTTTATCTTTTTACCACTTTCTTTCTCTACTAATGCTCTGAAAGCTTTGAACTTTCCAAATGATTCAAACTTGTCTTTCAAGAATATGACCCACATACTTCTTGAGCAGTCATCAGTAAGAATCATAAAATACCTATCTCCCTAAATACTTCTAGTTTTCATAGGACCACACAAATCAGTATGCACAAGATCAAGTAAATTTTCTGTTGAGAAAGACTTACCTTTAAAATTTGAGGAAGACATCTTCCCAAGTTGACATTCTCTACACAAAGAATTCTCAGGTTTGTTCAACAAAGGTAATTCTCTTACCGCCTTCATCTTACCATCTTTAACAATGTTGTCAAATTTCATATGACAGAGTCTCCTATGCCTTATCCAACTATCATCAAACTTATCCATTAGACACCGACTTATCTTGGCATTCAACTGAAATAGGTTACCTCTGGTCTACTTACCAGTCACAATAACTTCACCACTCTTCCCAATTATACTACAAATTCCACCTTTGAATTTTAGAACTAATCCTTTGTCATTCAATTGAGCAACACTCAATAGGTTATGCTTAAGACCTTCTACCCAGTAGACATCATTTGCACTACTCTTTCCATTCAGTGAGATGGATCCTTTACCTTTCACCAAGAATGGTGCATTGTTGCCAAATCTGACAACACCTCCATCATATTCCTCCAGAGACAGAAACTTTCTCCAGTCTCCAGTCATGTGGTGAGAACAACCACTATCAATAATAAAATCTAAGGATACCTTGGTTTTATCAATAGACCTTAGTTCCTGGATAGAAGCAACTCTGATTGCATAGATTGGTAACAATGATCTAAGGACTTTACTAACAATAGTGGTATCATCAATAGTTCCACCAATGCTTTTGATATCACCAACCATAGTCTTAATCCTAATGCCATATTGTTGAATGGTCTCACCTTCAATCATCCTCATATCCTCAAATTTACCTTTAAGGCTCTCTTCCTTAGCTTGATTTACATGTTCATCACTACCATAGATGTTTTCCAGTGCATCCCATACATCCTTAGGTGTGTCCTTGTCCTGTACATCAATAAACTCAATATCTGACAAGCTCCTGATAAGGGCTTCCATGACTTGCCCATTTTCCTAGATCTCTCTCTTCTGATCATCATTCAGAGTGCTAGTGGGAGTAACATAGGCATTCTCAACACAACTCCAGTGTTGAGAACCCATACTCTTGATGTAATTCTTCATTTTGTCCTTCCATATCTTCAAGTTATCTCTATTGAACTTAGGACCTTCCCTCTTCATCATTACAGTAGGATCTTTTACCTCAAGCGGTTAAGCTTATATCACTGAGGACCTAGAGATTCTCTATTACCAATTGATGAATAATGATGAACAACAGATACCCCAACCGGTACTGAGAGGAGGGGGTGAATCAGTATAGGCAAAACAAAAACTTTCTCAACAACTTATCTAGTTAACGCAATACCAACTAGTTGTCACCATTACTGAACTTAACCATGGCAATACCGGTTAAACATAGTATGACATCAGACACCATAAACTGATAAGTCTGAACACTTCAAATGCGATCAATACTTGACACCAACTTCACCCATAAACATATGAATGTGGTATACTAGAAATACCATAACCTATTAACTCTGCATGCATAATCTTTCAACCAAATACTTCATAAACATCACATGAAAAATACATAACACATAACACATAGATTTTTCATGTGGAAACCCAAATGGGAAAAACCACGGTGGGGATGAATACCCACAAGCTTGTTTTTGAACTCTTTTGAAGCCCGCCCTGTTAAGAGCCTTGTCTAGTTAAATACTTTACAATAAGGTTCTGCTAGGAACCGATTCTGTTAGAGATCACCCGGTTAAGGGGTGGCTATATACCCTGTTAAAGATTGAAACCCTATTAAAGGTTACCCCGCTAGAGGATTTGAAGAACTCAATGATCTTGAGTCACCTGGTTAGAGGATTTACAATAAGTCTATTAAAGTTACCCGATAAAGGGATTTTCGAATTGCTGAAATGGTTAGAAGACAACAGGTAAAACTCTGATCTGATAACAGCACTACTTGCCAAGGTAGATCCTTTTCATTTCCTCTACTCTGCAATCACACTCTGTAGTTTTCCTCTTACTGGTCTGGCAAGTATCTCATCACTCGGATACACACAACATTTGCCAACAACTTTACAATAGCAAACATCATCGACCTTATAGACAACAGATAGGTTGGTAGCATAAACCCTAAACCCTAAGCATCTTAGGTTTACAACACAAGCGGTCCAATCTTGACCGTCCATACACATTGCATAGAGTATTACAATTTCAAACATATCACAAGACAATCTGCATCATTCATTCTTCACCACACATGGGAATCAGTAACCTATCATGCTTTCTTCTCATACCACTAAGAAGAATCATCATTCCTGAGGTAGACTTCAAATGCGGTCGATCTTCTCATGCAATATCCTCAAGGAAATCCTTCACGTGCACAAAGTTGACGTGGTACCTCGATCTCATTCACATCTCTTAGCTAACACATCATAGAGTATCATCGGTTGCATCACACAAGCTAGATCGCCAAACCAATAACCATAGAGCTGAGACTACCAACCAGTAGTCACACTTAGTGAAACCCTGACACCAGTTCACTACATCTCTTCATGCCTCTTCATATTGGTTCACTTGAACTTTATTGACATCAATGACAACATACGTTATCATCATATCAACATACCTATTCACCATATGCTAACAATATCCAACAATCTCCCCATATGCCAACAATATACAACATAAACTAGCATGGATATGACAATAAGATGAAATGGTTAGTAACAACTATCCTAGCATGCTATGCTAGTCTAATATGATAATGCTATGATAATTAGAAATGCTTCTAAAAATGCTTATTTAGATGATTTTTATTCAAAGAGAGGCTAAATGCTTGATTAAAATGATTTAGATTAGATGCTTAGTAAAATGTCTATAAGTTTGATACTAAAGACTTGGATATCAAAATGAGAGAAGGAGGGCTCTATTTATAGGAAAAACAGGGCAATGAATGGTCAAGATTGGATAATCTTAACAAGGGCAAGGATTCAAAGTTATCAATCCATGTTTACATCTCTCACCAATGAAATGGTGACAATTGTCAACATAAGACTACTTGAGAGGAGATGTAAGAAGCATTAAATGCTTGAGAAGACCTCATGGTTACTTTAGGAGGTAAGGGTTAAGGTTAGGTTAAGGTTATCCATTAGATAAAGCTTTTACCCAAAGGATAAACTATTATGCAAGGGTTAAAGGAATAACCATGGTCAAAGCAATGAATGCTTGATGAGACCGTTGGGTTAGATGAGGGTTGAGTTAGAGAGAAAGTCTCTAATCATGCAAGAGGGTTGAGTTAAGCATTAATGGTTTGGAAGACTTTCAAGGTTAACTTGTTGAAGACACAAATCCTTTAATGGTTTCCAAAGACTTTGAAGGTTTGAGAAGTGACTTCCCTTTGCTTAGGGATGTAACAATATTTAGGGGATGGGTTAGGCTAAATTGGAAGGGATTAGAAGAATCTAGAAGGGGGTTTAGGGAGGCAAGTGGGAGATGTAGGAGAATGCAAGTGGATGGGGGGTAAATTTAATTAAAATAAATTACTTTATTTCAACTAAAATAGATGCAACTTGCATAAATACAAGTGGGGGATTTAAATAAATAAATTAGATTTATTTATTTGCAATGAACAATTTAATTATAAGGGGAGAAAGGGGAATTAATTAAATAAAATGATTTATTTAATTAAAGGCTATGAAAGGCTTAGGTAAATTTAATTAAATAAATTGAATAACTTATTTAATCAAATAGATGAATGTGAATAATTTAATTAAACAAAATTTAATTAAATAGAGGAATGAGGTTTAAAATGAATATTAAATATTCACTTAGGAAAGTGGTCATTTTTATACGCCTACAGGAGGAATAAGATGAAAAGGGGCACATTTACGGTAAAGGGCCCAACTTTGTAATGTGTAAAGTGATGAGATATGACCTTAGATTTAATTAAATTAATTAATTAAATGCTTAAAGGGGAATGAGAAATGCAAGATGCAAGACACGCTAAGGTGGGTGCTAACCTATGTGTGAAATTATCCCACCTTAGCAAGGGTGTACAATTTACGACACTACAATAGTGTGAAAAGATGGTGAGATAACCATAAGCCTAATATCTACAGTTAGAAAGCACTAACAATATTAATAAAAACTAGGTACCTAGAAGGAGAGTTGGATTTAAACAAGGTATATGATGGCTATTTAGACCTAGATAGGCATATGGAAAAGTGCATATCATGAAATAATCCATGTATAATTTTTTTATTTGGCTCTTTCTCTAATACTCAAGGCTTGGTAGCAAAGTTAGAAGAGGAGGGAAAAGACACAACTAGAATATGTTGTAAGGAGATTTTGTAAAACCTTATAATTTTTAAATCTTAATAAAAAACTACATAAGATGTTATAGAGGATAAAGTGATAACGTTTTTTGCAATAGAGGCAAGGGGGATATTTGGAGAAAAGAGAGACACGTTAGAACCATAGAGAGAACAAAGTATATGAAATATTATAGGATGGATAGATATAGTTGATCTAATAATTGAATTAATATGTCATAAGGTTAAGAAGGGAGAAAAACCAAAACATTGGAAGAAAATCTCAAAAAATTAAAAGTATAAGTTGAATTAAAAGTGTTTATGTTGAAATTGGATAACAAAAATATTGTAAAACCTAATAGATTCAACCACTAAATCATAGTTCTACAATGGAATCTAACATAAAACCAATAGACAACCATAAACATGCAAAACATGAAAATAAACTAAACTATACCTTTCACATGCTCCATGGGTTTGATCTCCATTGTTCTCCTATCTCCATTGATCTTGCTTGATATTATGGTTTCTCTCAGATTTTGTCTGCACAAGAGCTCAATAGAGAATGAATGTGGTGTTGGTATTATGGATGACTTTGTCATGTGTTGTATTGGTTTTGTCATTGATGTCAACACTTATCTTCTTGGAGGTCTACATTGTTGAACCAGCACATTGTGTTCACCGGCATGGTTAGTGGCTTATGCACAGTCACTGGTATATGTTCACCAGCAGGATATATTGTTCACCGGCAGCGATGAAAACTTGTTATCATCTAGAGATCATTTGGTTATGCCAAAGACATGGATTGGATGTTTGGATTTGGTGTTTTACTTATTGATCTAATTGGGTTGACAGATTTGCCTTTACCGATAGATAGGTCTAGGTTATGGACCGATACATGATATCTATTCCAAATACGCACGACACGTTATGGAAATGGTTTATTGATTGGATAATGTGGTAAATTCATTGAGCCGACATATTGTATCACATCAAGACTTATTTGTAAATTGATTTTGTTGTAATATCTTTAGTGAGCCAACCTCATGTATAGGTCTTAGGTTTTGTATATATGATTGTAAGATCTTATTAAAGATCAATCATGATGAGTGTGTGTGAATATTGAAGAGCAAAAATAAGAAGATCCTTATGCGAATCACGCAGACATTATCTGAAGGTTGAAGGAAGGTTATGAAGGTGTTTGACACTCATGTTCAGAGCTTAAACCAGTACTAAATCCAGCATTGCAAATGATATTCTAAGGCAGTACATTGTTATTGGATTTAACCATCCAATTGTAGTTAGTGTGATTCCTATTTTGTGATTGAGAAATGAGCTCTAGGCGGTTGGCCTTTCTGCATGTGCAGACCCCATTTGTATACACTTACTATATACAGTAGTATCATCTGATTGTGGGTGAGGCTTCCCGTCATGGTTTTTCCCCTTACAGGGTTTCCACATCAAAATCTAGGTGTCATGTGTTGTGGATGTTGTTTCTCTTTTTGTTTTATGCATTAAGTTAAAGTGGTACTGCTATTACTGTTAATCTATTTTACCAACACTTAAGTTTGGTTTACCAGCACTAAGTTTGAAGTTGGAATAATCTGTTTTGATTTATAAATTATTGATAACTGGTTGACAACTGATTCACCGCCCCTCTCAGATGTCCTTCCCAGATCCTAACAATTGGTATCAAAACTAAGTCCTCTTTTTGCAGAAGCCTAACAGCTTGAGGAGATCCTATGGAAACAAATATTTTTAGGAAGGACAGTCTAAAACTTGATGGAACTAACTATGGTATATGGAAGATCGGAATGGAAACACATCTGAACTACATTGGAAGAGATATATGGGATGTTACAAAAAATGGCTATGTTTGTCCTACTCTGAATCAACCTCATCCACTAACATTGGCTAAGGACTTGGAGAATGATTACAAAGCAAGATAAGCACTTTTGAGCGCATTAACAGTTTAGCAAATCATTCGATTATCAGACCGATCTACTACTAAAGCTATTTGGAATAAGTTGGAAACATTGAATGAAGGAGATAACACTGTCAAAATTGCAAAACTAGAATGTTACTGGGTCAGGTATGAAAATTTAAAATGGGAAGAAGATGAAAGAATTTGTGCATTTATGGAAAGAGTTAATGAAATTGTTTTGGGAATACAATGTTGTGGAGGATCCTTAAGTGAAGATGAAATTGTGTCTAAAGTTTTTAGAGCTTTGCCATCGGCTTATAAAATGAAAGTGACTACTATTAATGAGTTGAGAATAATGCTTAATACATCAGTTTCTAGAGATACCTTGGTTGGAAAACTTTCAGCATTTGAGCTTGAGGAATTTGGTCATGTTGCTACAGTCAAGACTAATTTAGCTTTCAAAGCATCATCATCTGACAAAACTGATTGGAAAGAACTTTATGCAAAAGAACTTTAAGATATGAGAAGAGAAAATGAAGAACTTGAAGAGCTTGAAGCACTATTTTCAAGGAAGATGCCTAAAGGTCCAGCAGGAAATAAGTATGAAGGTAAAGCACCTTTCAAATGTTTTAGTTGCAATAAAGTTGCTCATATGGCTTCTAGGTGTCCTGATAGACATGCAAAACTAAGGGAGGAAGCAAAAAGAACATGTAAGCCTAACCCTGAATATCAGAGATATAGATTTAAGAAAAGCAGAGATAAGTCATGTTACTATGCAGATGAAGGTGTTACAGATGACTCAGATGAAGATCCAGCAGATAGCGGATGGGATTTTATTGTAATAAAAGAAGATCAATCGAAACCTATTATCAAACTGGTAGAGCAGGCACTGGCAGCAAAAATTGAAGAAAAGGACGAATGGATAATAGATAGTGGATTCTCACATCATATGACTGGTGATAAAAGCAAATTCTTATCATTTTAGGAAATTCATGGAGGTCTAGTAAGATTTGGAGATGATAAAGCTTGTTTAATCAAAGGAAGAGGCACTATATCTTTGGATGGTAAGCATAATATTGACAATGTTTATTATGTAGAAGGTTTAAAGCATAATATTTTGAGTGTTGGTCAGTTAGTGGAAAAAGGATTTTAGTTACAATTCAAGAATGGAAAATGCAAAATCATAAACAAAACTAGATTGGAGATTGCAATCGGTAATCAAACTAAAGGTAATATCTTTCATTTGAATACTAGTGATAAGAAATGTTTGATTGCACAAATTGATGAAAGTTGTGTTGTTCCCAAATTATGATTCCCCCTAAAATCCCTTATAATAAAATAATAAACTTTGTCTGCAAAAGAGAAATCAAGGAGAAGGAAACTTCAGAGCAACATATGACAAGGTTTGATGAACCTTCTACACTTTGAACTTATCCAAAGTTTAGGCGGGTATACCTTATGTGAATTGACTTCACACTTTTTAAAAACAGATCCACAGTAAACCAGTCCAAAAACCAATGAATCTTATCACCTCAAAACTAACTAAAACAAAGAAAGAAAGTGTATGCTCATGTTCAGTATCGACCTACAAGATATGTAAAAGATAACCATAATAGATACCAGTGCCTTATCCAGGCCATAGGGTCATCTAAGTTTAAACAATAATCTCACAATTAAACATCTCCATACATCCCATCACCTCGGCTTTTATAAACCCCACATATGTCTGACATACATAAGAATTTACCCTCATCAAACTAGATAGCATTCATCAAATTCAAAGTCTCCCACAAGGAATTTACTAATAAAAATGATTCCTGCATATTTAATTCCCCTCCTGAAGAGAAAAGCTAAGAAACGCATCTATTTAAGATTGCCTTACAACCCATACTCAAATGAATAACCCTAGATTACTCAAATTGAAAACAATAAATATTTTCGAGCACACTTGAAGACAACACAAGTTCTAGGCTCAAAGTTGATGGTCTGTATATTGATATTAATTCAGAAAATATTATAAAAACACTTGAATGTTCTCCATAAGACTTTAAAAAAGCTCAGATAAATTTTTGTAGAGTTTCCTTACAATTTCTTGTGATCTCCCTTTTCCACAATCCTGGTATCCATTTATAACAACATGGATGCATACAAAGCTTCAGACTTCCCTAGGAAAATTTGTTACAAGTATACTTTGTTTCAAAAAGCAGTTACAAGTCTCTTTCTATCTCAACGGCCTTTTCAGTTGGTAACTCTTCTACAATATCCTCTAACTGTCCTGGAGCATCTTCCAACTATTTTGGAGCATCTTCTTCTCGCACCGCATATTTTTTGGACCACTCTTGAAAAACATCATCGGTAGGCCATGAGTAGCCAATAATCTTTTTCTTCAACTTTAATAGCCTTTTCCAAGAGTTCCTTATTTTGATCACTTCTGACTCCAAGAAACCATAATGTGATTTGATCTTTTCTATTTCCTCAATTGTTTTAACAAACAGTGATGTGTTATCTTTATTGATTATTTCATTTACCCTTAGAGACAGATTAGCTCCTAACTCATCCAGCCATACCTGTTTGTCCTTTAACTAATTTTGGTTAACAAAACCTCTAGGAAAAAATTAAAATTTGTGCTCAGTATACTCTTTTCTATATAAATTAGCCTTCCTTTCCACATTGGCTTTCCCTTCTGCTAGCTTTGTCAAACTTTTGGTTAATTCACACATGGATTTAATAGTGGCATCAGATCCAGCTTCATCATAAGATACACACATGAATTCTAAATCTACTTCCCTCGGGATCCACTTATTTAGAATAGGCTCTAGAATGGCCTTGACTTCATTTAACTCACAAAGAGTGTCAAAAATTCTCTTCATATTGATATGAACCATGGGAGCATCAATGGTATCAACAAAACTCAAAATTGTAGCCTTTATCTTCTCCTCATACTTATTTGCAAATAAGGCCTGAGCCTATTTCAACTTTTCCAATTTATGTTGATAGGTCTCAGCTGGTTAAAAACCAGAAGCATAGGAGAAGGAGGGAATTCTATGATGGGACTAGTAGGTGGGGGCCTTGCTGGAGAAGAAGAAATTGCCAAGGTAGAGGACTCACCTCCTTGGTATTGTCCCATCAGCTGACTTTGAAGTTTGGCAATGATAGTGTCCTCACTGACTACCTCCCTTTTGGCTTCATTATAAGCCTTTAGAATTGTTTCCAACTTAATTTGAAGATCAGCCTTTCTTTTGCTTCCTTCTTTGCTACTGCTGTATTGAACTTAGCAGTCTCCAAAATAGGTCTAGCTTCTTCCACCACCCCTATGTCCTAGACTCTCCTGATTATCATTCCTCCTAAGAGACTAGACTCTGAGGTGTCCTTCCTTCTTCTACCCTCATCTCTTTTAAGGGACCACATTAGCAGAGAGGCATCATCTTTGCTAAATACCACTCCTTTCATTGGCTTCGTTTCCTTTCTGACCACTTCCAGGACCAATGCATTAGCTATATCCCATTCAGGGAGAATTAGCACACCGGCTTTTGAAAACATTTCCCTTCCAGCCTCAAGAGTGATGGCTTTGAATTCAGCCATAATTTCTTGTTTGACCTCTTCTTCTATTGAAATTGTATCTTTATGAGGTTGTTCACTTATTCTTTTTGCACATCTGATCTTGAACTGATCAATATTTTGTTTCCATAGAAACTGCATGAAAGCACCTGATGCAACAAAATTGTTATCAGCTAGGAATTCTTAACTAGCTTGCTTGACAGTGATGTCCAACTCTTTTCCTTGTAGCTCACCATCATTTATGGCCATTTCAGCACTGGGTGGCTCCTCTGGCATTCCTTCTTGAGTCTCATTGTAGGTGTATGCAATTTCACTTAGACTCTCTAATTGTAATAATTGTTCCACCACAACTTGCTCATCTCCTATATGAATTGGGGACTGAGAGGGAGAGTATTGAGGGTCATCGGTTTCAATTTCTTTCCCTACCCTCTGCCTTTTTGGTGAATCCTGAATCTCCATAATATCTTCAATGTCCCTCTTCCCTTTGGAAGTAGAAGGTTCACCTGACACTGGCATCATCACAGTGTATTTAGATTTTTTCTACATTATATAGTTACCTAGTGGAACAGCCTTGGCAAAGGCAGGCTTGGATAGGACCAATTTAGGCCTATCAGGATCATTTTGCATTATGGCCTCTCTCTTCTCCTTCAGGGTTTGCATTAAATCCTCAAAATAAAGAATCAAGAATTTAATCTTTTCCTCAAATGGGGTAAAACTAGAAAGAGGATCATAGCTAGAATCAAATTGGTGGATGAAGTCAAGGGCTCTCTTGTAGGCAATCCACTTCTCCTTCCTTAGCTCCTGCTCATCTAGACTGAATTCATTCCTAATTAGATCTTTGGGGAACTGGAATTGGTGAGGCCTGATCTTACAAACTGCCCTCTTCCTGAACATGCCGTTGAAAAAATCTTGAGGGTTTGCACACCTAGATACTGCAGTTGATAACATGTATGGCTTGAAGAATTGTTCAAAGCACTTCCATCCACCTTTGGTTATCACAAAGTGATGAGCCATTGTGATGGTTGGGAAAATTGTCCCTTTACCCCTGTTGGTCAACTCGGCTTCCTGCACTCCACCAATCTGCCTTAGTACTTCTACAATTCCTATTTTTAATGGCACTTGATAAGGCAGTAAATAAGGAGTCCCTCTGAAACCAAATACTTTGAGAATAGTAGAGATTGGATACAAATACATATCTCCCCAGTTATGAACAATCTTGATGTCCTCTGCAAACTCTTTGGGCCTAAGGAATTCCAAGAGAGCCTTGGGAATCCTAGGGTTTTCTGCACATAACAACACTCTAATCTTAGATGCAAAGCATCTATCAAACTTCAGATAACTCGCATCCTCTCTATCCCAAGATAGAACAATACTCCACAATTGCACTGGCATCTCCTCTTTATCCATGACCTTAACTAGGTCCATCTCTTTTGCAAAATAATCTGCCCCTTTGAAAAGAAACATATGCATCAACAAGGAATATCATCCAAATGGCTTGTCTACCTTACCATTTTTAATTCCTACTAGGCCTGCATGGATAGCATTAGTGAGGAAAGGAGCAAAGTCAAATGTTACGGCTAGGGAAGGGTTCAAAATTTGGGCAATCATTAACATATAATGGACTAGCATGTTTTTCTCAGCATCTTCCCCAAAAATTTGACACAGGCTCCATTGTGCTAGGGCCTACAACTGTTAATCCCCCTATTTTGACAAAAAATTCTCTCAATGGGCCACTCCTAAGATGATCTCTTTGGGCATTGTAAACTTAGGTTAATGTCTCAAAATCAATAGGCTCAAGATAGCTGGAAGCTTCACTAAGCTTGAAGACATTCCTAAATTCATCATCTTTGATTTCGACAAGGGTTGATCCCTTTATGTTTCTAATGCATCTCGCAGCAGGGTCATACCTTTGTGCGATTAGGGTCAACAAATCAACATCCATGAACACACCAGGGACCACAAGTTTCCCTACATCTAAATCCCAGATACTATTCATAGGGGAAGGGGCATGTCTCTGACCAAAACCCACTTTAAACAAACTGAGACTGGATATCCCTATTTCAGGGTCCCTCAACTAATTTCCTTTATCATATAAACCATCCCCAATTTTTAGATAGGGGTTCTTTGGTACTAACTTCTTAGCTCTAGCCTTGACATTGGTCAACATGGTTAACTACTCAAGAAAATCATCACAAATATTTCGGTCTTGGTAATTTACCCTCCCTGTTAATTCTCTTTTCGGTCCCATTTTAAAAGTATGTGAGATTTTGCCAAGATCAAGAGCTCAATGAAATGTACAAAATAGAGACACAATATAGGACAAGAATAAACTGTATTCTCATCAATAGAAAATGATCAATAATCACATTACATACAATGTAGATGAGTTTGCTTATATAGGCAAGGCTAGGGATATGTGAGCACACAAACATGACGTGGCTCAATAAGAAACAAGGGTAGGTAGGAAATAGGTGTGGGTAGGTAGGAGAAATAATATAATAGTCCACATGAGGTGGATCACCCACTGAATGTGGAGTGTAACAACAAGATCAACACCATAAAAGGTGGAATTTCTCCTACACACACTATCCCAATGTGGCACAAACACCCAAGTGTCTCATACCCAAACTACTATCAAAATGCATTTCCTAAGTAAACTTAAGTAAGTGTAATAATATCCAAGATGAATAATTATTTACACCAACACCCCCCCTTAAGTGCAACTTAGGGGAATGCACTTAAGTCTACAATGCAACTAAGGAATGCAAGATGGGTCCCAGTTATGAGGCCATGTTAGGTACCCATGTACAAATGCAAATGCATGCAAACCAATGCAATGAAATCTCTCACAAAGTGGGGAAACAAAGAAAAACCCAATGGGAAAAAAACCCTCCCCCAAAAGAGAGATGAAAGCTATACAAGAGAACTCTCATAGAAGAATGTGAAGAACAAAACCCCATGTGAAGAAAAAGTCACCCCCATATGAGAGAAGAAGAGAAGCTAGAAAGCCCCCCCTCAATGTGGAATCTGGACCAATGATAGAAGCTTGATGTATGAAGAAACTACTCAACGAACGTCAAACAACATTCCTCCCCTTAGGAAGAAACAAAACCAAAGGTGTATCCATGAAGTCTCCCCAATCATGAAGGGAAGATGTATGAAGAAAACTCATGATGAAAGGAATCTCTGAAAACTGCTCAAGTGTCCCCATGTCGATGCTGAAAGATACCCCCTCCAAAGGTGGTAAACTATGCCACACTGCTGAAAAAGGCACTCCAAGATCTAGTGGAGATGGATGTAGAACATGTCCCAAAGACTCACATGTCTCCTCAAAACATAAAGAGACCTCCTCCAACTGTTGTACATAAGTATCCACAATCATGTCAACCTTGGAAGAATGATCATGTAGAGAATGAACAAGAGGGTCAGAGTGTGCCCTCGCAACAATCGAAGAAGGATCACCTTCATCAAAGAGAAGATGAATGTCATCAATGATGTCTCCCAAATCTGCAATGTAGGATTCCACAAACAAACCTGCAATATATGTCAAGCAATCATCCCATGAATTTGAAGCTGGAAGACAATGAATATCCTGCTGCACTGAATCACATGAAGGCAAAATTGTCACACTATCCGCATCATCAGGTGCAATAGGTGATGTGATATCAATATGAGGAGATGAAATACAAGACTCAAGAACGGGGTCACATGTGAGAATCCCCATGTTCAAGTGCCCAAAGTTCTCCTCAAAATCTAAACCATCACAAGAAGTGTGATCATAATGTGTAGAATCATCAAATGTGAAATCATCATCATCAACAAAATCTGAAAAGGAGTATAACCGAGATGCATGATCAACCACCCCAGTCGCAATGATAGCTCTAGTCTCCAAGTCTCTAATGAAAACTGAGTCAGGTGTGAACTCCACAACTCTCTTACTTGTGCCATGTGTGATTTGATAGATAGAAAGGAGATTGTTTGTCAAGTGGGGTACACACAACACATCATTGAAGGAGTTATCCCCAATGTCAATAGATCCTTTCCCAATCACATCCATGTATGTATGACTGCCCATCAAAATCTATGGCATGGTGCAAGGCTCAAATGTAGAGAACATAGACTGCGAAGATGCCATATGATGAGAAGCCCCTGAATCTAGAAGCCATCTCTCTGAATCATGACTGATAGTAGCACATAGAGCTTTTCCTTTTCTTGTTCCAAAAGAGTGAGTCTTTCCACTTGTAGAAGCCATGAATGCTTGCCCTTTTCCTTTTGAATGTGAGGAAGTGGAAGTTGATGAATCATCCTTCTTGTAGACTTTAGGCAAATCAATGTTATGCTTTTTGATGATATGTGTAAGCTCATCAATCTTCTTAGAATGGCAACGATGCTCCTCATGACCAATCTTTTTACAATAAGCCTAAGTAGGTCTCTCCCTCTTTGGTGAATTATCTCTCTTGGAAGAGTATTAATCTCCTTGTTGTGGAGAAGATGGTGCTTTGTCTTTAGGCTTTGATTGCCATTTCTTCTTGTTTGAGTTGTCCTTTCCTTGATTTCCTTTGTTCCCTTGATTTGCCACTAATGCTTGAGACTTAGAAGCCTTAAGAATGCCCATGCTTATCAACTTAGTTTGTTCCATCATCAACATTTCATTGAAAGCATCCAATGTAGGCATTTTGTAGCTTGAACCCATTGTCATTCTATGGGTTTGGAAACTAGAAACAAATGCTGCATATTATTGTGGAAGCTTGCCTATCAAGTTGAATATCAATTGAGTATCCTTCTTATCAATGCCACAATCTTTGAGTTGTGCCCTCAACTCTTTTGCCTTAGTGACATAATCTTGTATAGTATCAAAGTTCTTGGGATCTAACATGGTGAGATCACTATCAATTTGATATCCCCTAATCTCATCAACTTGACCATACAAGTCTTGAAACTTTTGCCAAGCATCCTTGATTAGAGTACACTTCTCAATATGAAAAATGAGATCCTTTGATACATACTTTCTTAAGGTACCAACTGCCATGATATTTTTAGTGAGCCAATCGAAGTGACCAACTGGATCAACCTTAGGAACAGTGGGAGCAACAATAGTTCCATCAATGTAATGAGTGAGTCCTTTTTCCATAAGTTTACTCCATGCATCAATTTTCCAAGTAGCATAATTATGTGGAATTAAGAGAGGAGACTTAGAAGAACCCATAGCAGCAAAAAGGAAGGAACACAAGAGCACAAAAGCACAAGAGACACCCCCCCAAAAGTGATGATTTTGGCACTTTATACTTAGTGCGATTACAATGAGCCACTTGCAAAACAAGGCAAAGTGGACTTATGATGCAAATTTTACAACTTCTCAAATGAAATATAAGAGACTTCAATCAATAGTGCAATGAATCTAACTGAGATTCAAGCAAATATACAAGTACCAAGAGAGCCAAAAATGGCCAAAATTTGAAAGTACAATTTCTACTTACAATGACATTAATTTGGTAGCATCATATGAAAGTAGACAAAAAAATACGCACTTTCAAAAAAAACAGCACCTGAAAAGGAGGTCGTATGACCCCAAACGAAGCCTCTGAAGTTGCAAAAACTGGGATTACTCAGGTACAGTCACCAAAAGCTACATTTTATGAAAAATCCATGCATCAAAATCAAAAAAATTCTTCACCACTGTGGAGATCACAAAATTCTAGCCCATTTCAAAAAAAATTGCACCCAAAAAGGAGCAAAAATGAGCAAGTTATGGCCATTTGAAGTTGAACTGCAAAATCAAAAATGCAAATGAGAGGGGCTTGCAAAATTTTTGGAAAATGCTGATGTGGTGCTGACGTCAACAAGTCACTGTGTTAAATTTGATGGCTGTATGACCGTCGCAAAAACTTCGCCTCCCTGCTGACTGGGTGTCCGTACTATATGGACTGATGATGTGGCAGATGACTGTGCAGGTCGTACCGTACGGATTTGCTGACTGGGCACTGTATAGTGGCATACGGAAAGCTGACTGTGTGAGCCACGTGGCATCTGCATGGTGGGTGTACGGATCTGACGTGGACGGGTTGTACCCGCGAGCCAGTGGTCGCTTGCCACGTGGCGGGTGCGGGTCCTCCTGTTTGGTTGACCGCCAGCGGGAGGAGGCTGCCGAAGGCGGACCGGAAGCCAAGGACGGTGGCGGTGGCTGAGGTAGCGGGCGCCAGAGAGGAGGTAGCGGGCGCTGGCGAGTGGCGCGCGGGAGGAGCTAAGGAAGATGTCGGCGAGCTGGGGATGGCGGCGGCGTCGGGTATAGGTACGCGACCTGCACTCAAATACTCTACGGTACGGGGGTCACGGGGGGGTCTGCGGACCCCCCAAAAACTTGCTTTTTTTTTTTTATTTTTTATTTTTTTTTTTATTTTTTCGAAAAAATTTTTTTCAATTTTTTGATTATTGATTTTTTGAAAAAAAATTCAGAAAATGAAATTTTTTTTTTTCAAAAAATATAATAAAAAAATTTCGAAATCCGTACAATACTAGCAAAATTGGCGAAAAAAATTTTCTTACCAAAATAGGCCGACTTTATAACCAAAATTCATGGAAACGGCCACTTGAACGCAATGACGAGGTCGGATCTGGTCTAGGACGCCTCCAAAAGATGTTGCTCCTCAGATCTGCCTCTTGACATCACAATAATGCCTCTTCAAGACGAATCAATGAAGCCCCAATAGCTCTGATACCATGTGAGATTTTGCCAAGATCAAGAGCTCAATGAAATGTACAAAATAGAGACACAATATAGGACAAGAATAAACTGTATTCTCATCAATAGAAAATGATCAATAATCACATTACATACAATGTAGATGAGTTTGCTTATATAGGCAAGGCTAGGGATATGTGAGCACACAAACATGACATGTGGCTCAATAAGAAACAAGGGTAGGTAGGAAATAGGTGTGGGTAGGTAGGAGAAATAATATAATAGTCCACATGAGGTGGATCACCCACTGAATGTGGAGTGTAACAACAAGATCAACACCATAAAAGGTGGAATTTCTCCTACACACACTATCCCAATGTGGCACAAACACCCAAGTGTCTCATACCCAAACTACTATCAAAATGCATTTCCTAAGTAAACTTAAGTAAGTGTAATAATATCCAAGATGAATAATTATTTACACCAACAAAAAGTATGCGACTGAGCCAATTATCAATCAAAATGATGTTCTAATAGCACAAGACCACAATTCAATAATCTTTAAGCAAAGGGTAAACAAAGAACAAGGGAGCCTAATTTTAGCTCGAACCAACTCTGCTCTGCACTAGTGCTCTCTGCAACTACTTGTGTGGAATGATACCCTCATTCAATTGATGCGGGAACATATACGACAATTTGGCTCCTTAATTGTAGCATTAACACCGCATGCTTCAGTCGTCCCTTCAGAATTGAATTCATGCAAGAATTCAAAAATTTGGCTCCAACGGGTCAGAACAGCTCTGAGTAT
The DNA here is from genome assembly GCF_030272615.1 of Cryptomeria japonica. Taxonomy (NCBI): domain Eukaryota; kingdom Viridiplantae; phylum Streptophyta; class Pinopsida; order Cupressales; family Cupressaceae; genus Cryptomeria; species Cryptomeria japonica. The sequence goes on along the minus strand of NC_081407.1, from coordinate 77,865,513 downwards.
TTTTTCCTTTTCTTCTTTCGCTGTTTCACAGAGCGTAAAGCACTTGCAGGTTCATCTAATGAAATCATGTCGACCGTTCGATCAACTAAAACTTGATCGACTTTTAGCTTTTGACTTTTCCTCATTTGGCAACGAAATGAAAAACCTTTTCGCTATTTCGCGATAGGTAACCATCTTGCATCTTGTCCTCGTGAAACTGCACTAACCATCTGATCAACTGAAACTTGATTGGTCTTTACTTTGTCTTAACATAGTTGTTTATATTACTAACCGTGCTCAAATCGGTTACCGCTAACTGTCTTCGCCATTTCGCAAATGGTAACAAGCTCACATCTTTGGGTTGCGAAATAACGCCCGTCGTCAGATCTTTCTTGAGATGCTCGTCCCTTATCAAACTGTTAGAACCTGCAGATGTGGGCCCTCTGAATCAGCGCCATTCACTTTGGTATTCGATCCCTCTTGAAACTGACATGTCAACTTCCTACTCGCTGAAAGACTTCAGCGGGATCTACTTCGAAAATGCCACCTATGCTTGACATATATCCTCTTTGTCTTCAGTTTACATCATTCTGTTTGTTGGGCTTACCACTTGATCACCAAGTTTGTTCTTTGATTTACATGATCTAGAGGACACATGTAACCTTTTGATTTGTGATCCCTATCTCCTGGACTGCTCACTTGGAATGCCATGTCATTTCGCTATTTTGTGAAAACTAACTCTCGAGCATCTTTAGGTTGCGAATCAACGCAGGCCGTTGATTATTCTCTGAACCACCCACTCTTTACTCGTTAGAAAACCCGCTGGCTTCTGGGACCTGCCACAACCTTTCACTATTTCACAATAGTTAAAACACGTGCACTTTGATCTCATGAAATAACGAGGGCCATCCGATCAGATAGAACATGATTGGTCTTTAATCTTCAGACAAAGCTTGGACGTTGGGCCCACCAAACTCTTTCGCTCTTTCGCGAAGCGTAAAACTCGGTTATCTTTATCTCGTGAAACAACGTGGGTCGTCCGATCTTAGAGACTTGCACTATTGTTACTCTTTCTGCTAACCACTTCACTTGGGCCCACCATCTTTTCACCATTTCGCAACTTGTAAACCACGAGCATCTTTAGGTTGCGAATCAACATGGGTCGTTGATCTCTTTGCAAACTGATCACCCTTTAGCCAAGGGAGAAGTCCTCATTGCTGGGTCCCGCCAAACCTTTGTGCTATTTCGCGATAGGTAACTTTCGGGCATGTTGAGTTCGCGAATCCACGCGGGCCGTCTGATTGACTGAGAGTTGATTGACTTTTACAAGGCCCGACGAACTTTAGAAAAGGTAGATTTAAATGCGAATAAAATTTAAAACATTTAAAGGGACCGCCTAGGTAAATAGCAACAGGGGGAACACTTTGCACGACAAAAGGACCCATCACTTAAGTGAATAAAGTAACGCAGGATTAGAAACCAAAGATTTTTTCTCAAAAATTGAAGCGACTTAAAACCTAAAACCCTAAACTCCTTAGGACTTAAAACAATTTTGAAGCAACTAGGGCATACCAGACTCAAAATTTTCAAAAAACCTAGCCAATTATGGACTGAGAACATCCATTTTTAAAACAGTGATAAGAAGTTGTTTATGGCATAAAAGACTTTGTCATGTGAATTTTTATTGCATTGTAAAGATCAGTTCAACCAGGGCAGTAAGGGATTTACCTAAGATTGTGAAACCTCATAATCCTGTATGTAAGGAATGTCAAATGGGAAAGCAAGTTAGAATTATATTTAAGAGCATTACTAAGAAATCCAATAATATTCTTGATTTAATTCATACTAATTTATGTGGTCCAGCAAGAACAAGAAGTCTTCAGGGAGATAGATACTTTATGCTAATAATTGATGATTATTCTAGAATGTGTTGGGTTACTTTTCTTAGGAAGAAATAAGAAGCTTTTAGAAAATTCAAGATATACAAGGCAATGGTAGAGAATGAAACTGGTAAGAAAATCAAATGTTTGAGATCAGATCAAGGAGGAGAATTTACATCTAGAGAATTTAATTCATTCTATGAAGTGAATGGATTCAAAAGACAACTATCAGCACCCCAAACACCCCAGCATAATGGAGTTGTGGAAAGGAAGAACAAAACTATTCTAGATACAACAAGAACCATGTCGATGGAAGGAAATCTACCTCATGTGTACTAGAGAGAAGCAATGAATACATCGATTTTATACTTTCAACATAGTTCACATCAAAAGTGAAACCGGTAAGACCCCTTATGAACTATGGTTTGGTCATACTCCTACTCTTAAATACTTCATAATATTTGGAAGAAAATGCTATATTAGAAGAGATGAGTATATTGGTAAATTTTATCCTAGAAGTGATGAAGGAATATTTCTTGGTTATTCTTCTAGAAGCAAGGCATATAGATGTTATAATAAAAGATTGCAGAAAATCATTAAGAGTACTAATGTGAAGATAGATGAACATTTTAGAGGAGATTCAAGATCTATAGAACCGGCAGTTGAAATGATTATAAATGAACCGGCACAGATTGCACCGGTACAGAGTGAAGATCTAGTCACACCAGCGTCATCAGAGAACTCTACTGTGGCTGAAGAACAGAAGCATGTGAATGTAAATCAGAATAAACCCAGGTATGTAAGCTTGAATCATTCAAAGAATCAGATAATTGGAAATAAGAATCAAGGTGTTATGACTAGAGGAAGACTGACAAATGAAGAGGTATGTTTAATTTCTCAAGTTGAACCAACATCTTTTATTGAAGCATATTAGGATAAACATTGGATAAAAGTAATGGAAGAAGAATTAGAACAAATTGAAAAGAATAACACTTGCGCATTAGTTCCCTGACCTAAAGACAAAAATGTAATTGGAACTAAATGGGTATATAGAAATAAACTTAATGAAGATGGTGAAGTAATCATAAACAAAGCAAGATTAGTTTGTAAAGGTTATTCATAGAAAGAAGGAATTGATTATAATGAAACCTTTGCACCGGTAGCTAGAATTGAGGTAGTTAGACTATTTCTTGCATTTGTAGCTCATAAGAACTATAAAGTTTATCAGGTGGATATAAAATGTGTATTTTTGAATGGAGATCTTGAAGAGGAAGTTTACATTGAACAACCTGATGGATTTTATTTGACAGATAACAAGGATATGGTTTGTAGGTTAAGGAAAGATTTATATGGATTAAAGCAAGCTCCCAGAGCTTCGTATGCTAGATTGGATAAATATCTTTTAAAGCTTGGTTACACAAAAGGTAATGTTGACAACAATTTGTAACAAAGTTACCAATGATGATATTTTGGTTATTGAAGTATTTGTGGATGATATCATTTTTGGAGGTGAAGAAGAGTTATGTAAAGAATTTGCTAACCAGATGCAAAAAGAATTTGAAAAATGTCTATGATTGGAGAGATAAAAAAAAATTCTAGGTTTATAGATTTCACAAACAGATAAAGGTATATTCATATGTCAAACAAAATACCTGAAAGAACTCTTGAAGAAAATTGGTATGGAAAACTCTAAACCGGTAAGTACTTCTATGACTACAACTGATAAATTGGCATTGAAGGATGATTCGGCTCCTATTAATCCAACAAGGTACAAATCTATGATTGGAGGATTATTGTATTTGATACAAACCAGACCTGATATAATGAATGCAATATGTATTGTTTCAAGATTTCAAAGCAATCCTAAAGAAAATCATGAATCAATAGTTAAAAGGATTTTCCAGTACCTAGAAGGCACAACAAATCTTGGTTTATGGTATCCTAAGGATGAAAATTTATTTATGTGCATAAACAGATACAAATTGGGCAAGAGATGTAGATGACAGAAAGAGTACCACTAACGGTGTATTCTGTCTTGGCAGAAGATTCATTTCATAGAAAGCAAGAAGCAGACTTGTACATCATTATCTACAACAAAGTCAAAATATGTTGCAGCAGCAACTAATTGTACTCAGGTATTATGGATCAAGCAAATGTTGAAGGATATAAAGGTTAAATGCAAAGAACCAATAATTATTTATTGTGACAATTCAGTAGCAATTGATATATCAAAGAATCTGGTATTTTACTCTAAGATAAAGCATGTTTCTATTAAGTACAATTTTTTGAAAGAGAACGTTGAAGCAAATGAAGTGAGATTGGTTTATGTGAACACTAAAGAGTAAATTGCAGATATCTTTACAAAGCCTTTGCCTAAGGAAAAATTTGAATATCTCAGAGAGCAGCTTGGAGTAATTTCCCCACCGGTAGAGACTTGAATGATGAAGATTGGCATCAAACCGATAGAGACTAACAAAAAAATCTTTTTCTAGCTTTGATTAAGGAGAGCTACTGCTCAGAGGGAGTAGTTGGTTGTATGTTAAGTTTTGATTCTTAACTACTTTGGCATTTGTTGTCAAAGGGGGAGAGATATCTATGGAAAAACTTTGTACTTTGGGGAGAGATGTATTTTTGGTTTTGGTTTATGTTTTAGCACAGAACTTTGTATTGATCTATTTTGGGAGATTGTTGGTTTATTGGTTTTTTGCATTCTATTTTTGGCACTTAGATGTTTTTCCATCTAGTGTTGCCATCAATGCCAACGGGGGATATTGTTGGTATTATGGATGACTTCGTCATGTGTTGCATTGGTTTTTTCATTGATGTCAACACTTATCTTCTTGGAGGTCTACATTGTTGAACCGACACATTGTGTTCACTAGCATGGTTAGTGGCTTATGCACAGTCATTGGTATATGTTCACTAGTAGGATATATTGTTCACTAGTAGCGATGAAAACTTGTTATCATCTAGAGATCATTTGGTTATGTTGAATACATGGATTGGATGTTTGGATTTGGTGTTTTTCTTATTGGTCTAATCAGGTTGATAAATTTGCCTTTACCAACAGATAGGTCTAGGTTATGGACCGGTACATGATATCTATTACAGATCCGCATGACACATTATGGAAATGGTTTATTCATTGGATAATGTGGTAAATGCATTGAGATGACATATTGTATCGCATCAAGATGTATTTGTAAATTTATTTTATTGTAATATCTTTAGTGAGTCGACCTCATGTATAGGTCTTAGGTTTTGTATATATGATTGTAAGATCTTATTGAAGATCGATCATGATGAGTGTATGTGAATATTGAAGAGCGAAAAATAAGAAGATCCTTATGTGATTCATGCAGACATTATTTGAAGGTTGAAGGAAGGTTATGAAGGTGTTTGGCACTCATGTTCAGAGCTTAAACCGGTACTGAATCCAGCATTGCAGATGCTATTTTGAGGCAGTGATTTAACCATCCAATTGTAGTCAGTGAGACTCCTATTTTGTGATTGAGCAGTGAGCTCTAGGTGGTTGGTCATTCTGCATGTGCAGACCCCATTTGTATACACTTACTATCTGTAGTAGTATCATTTGATTGTGGGTAAGGTTTCCCACTGTGGTTTTTCCCCTTACAGGGTTTCCACGTCAAAATCTCTATGTCATGTGTTGTGGATGTTGTTTCTCTTTCTATTTTGTGCATTAAGTTAAACTGGTACTTCTATTACTGTTAATCAATTTTATCAGCACTTAAGTTTGGTTTATTAGCACTAAGCTTCAAGTTGGAATATCTATTTTGATTTATAAATTATTGATAACTGGTTGACAACTGATTCACCCCCCCCCTCTCAGTTGTCCTTCTCGGATCCTAACATGTGGTTGTGTATGAAATATGGTAGAGTGTAGGTGCTTCACTTGATTGATTGATATGAAAGCATAGAGAAAAGATCCTCTTTTATAGAGAGAACCCTAGAAATGGAGGGCTAGGATTGAGAGGTGAAGAGATAAATGGTCAGCTCAGATTATAGGGTAGGTATAGAAAATAGGAAAATATTAGAGAGGTGGTTAAAGGTAAACTAAGAGATGAATGACGAGTGCCATGGAGGGAAAAAGTTAATGAATTAATTAAATAAATAAATATGTATTTAATTAATAGAAGAGGTGGGGCCAATTAAATAATAATATTTATTTAAATAGGGAAAGGTTAGAAGAGGATTAATGAATTAATTAAATAAATAAAATTTATTTTAATTAATAGAATGCTTAGGATAAAATAATTAATTAAATAAATAAAACTCTCTGAAATATAATAAAAATATAATACAATTATGCTCTGCGAAAATGTGAATTTTGAAGATCCCCGGGATCAAAAATGCCCCCACGCAGAGCGATGAGGAAGGAGAGTGGTGGGTGGTGATGGAGAAGAAAGCCAAGAGGCGTTGGAACTCTCAGAGGCTCTCTTTGGCTTCCAATGTTGCATTTTTAGATAATAAGGATGGTCCTCTTTTTAGTGGCACTAAATATGCTTGTTTCCCATCATCTCTCCCCAACTCATTCGATATTGTTGATTGCTCTATAAGGAATTCTCATGATTATAGAAAGATTCTGAATGATAGATGGTTAAGTTCATTATATTATGGTTTCCAACCATCACAGCCATCATCTCACTAGCAAGCACAAAGAGTATCGCATCGTAAACACAATAGCCCTAGGGTTTTCTCCAACCCCCATAGGAATTTTTCCCCCAATCAGTCATTTAAAAAAGAAAAAATAGCTTCATCCCCAATGGTAGCTAGTTTTGGCCAAGCTGTAATACCCGACCAATGATAGGATAAGAAGGTCATTAACTTACCCTCGGATCTCCTGCATGATTACTATGATTTCTTTTACAATAAGGGTGTTATCGCCTTCTGGAATGGGCAACAAGGGATCTTTGATGAAATAGAAGTATGGTGGAAAGAGGAATTCTCCAACTAGGTAACTATTACTAACCTAGGTTTTAACTGTTTTCTCATTACATGTGCTAATTCGAATATTAAAATAGAAATTTTGGAGTGTGAGGTAAAATTGATAGAAGGTTATGTCTTTCAATGTTTCGATTGGATGCCAAATTTTAACCCCAAATATTTCCAACCTAAGAAAGTTGTGAAATGGGTAAATTTAGGTCCTTTGCCGGTAGAATTCCATTGCCATAAAATTATGGATTTTATAGGCTCACAATTAGTATTTTTTTTTAGGAGTAGATGGTTATCAAGATCCTTATACAATTCGATTTTGAAACCCCAATTTTGAACCCTATCAAGTTAAATACTGAAAAGGGGAGTTAGTGTATATCTCCCTCACTTTATGAGGGTGAAATCAACACCTCTAACATCTACCTTTGTAACCCTTAAGGTAGTAAGCAAATCTTTGTTAGTATCGACTCTGCCTCTAGTTCAGATAGTAGGGGAAAATTGAATTTGTATTTCGTTGGATGTCAGTCATCCTCTAGGGCTCCGATAATGGTAGATAAGTCAATCAAGAGTTGTAGAAAGTCTCAACTAAAGAGTAAGGGCCCAAGGTGCCCCCAGAATAATAAGACTTCCTCAATGTGCCCAAATGACAATCCCATTTCATTGCAAGTTGTGACATTGGCCATAGTAGGTGAGAATATGTACCATGAAAGTAGTGTTGTGAAGGTCTATAGCATGATCCATAGAATTAGCTCCTATGAGAACAGGGATAAGAGGCAAGTGGTCTCTGATAGCAGAGAAAAATTGTAAAAACTACTATTAGGAGCAAATTAATTCAAAGCGGATGTGCAGGAGCAACTGGAGTTTTTGGATCAACATATAGACCTAGATGATAAAGTAGTTAATTTCCCATCTTTGGATGAGATCAGAGATTTTGGTTTTGGGGTTGAGTTCCTCTTTGATCAATTCACGGCTTTGGAAGAGGATGTTGGTGAGGTAGAGGTGGAAGGAGATCAACCTTTATGGTGTAGGGCACCTAACACTCCAAGCATGCAATTTTGGTTTCTTCTAAGTTTTTGTGTTATCTCTCATGATGCAATAATGGACCAACCATTTGGGACTTAGTAGATCCATGGTTGAGGTGTCCAAGCTTTTGGTTGTGTCATTTGTGTTCAGGATGCTATCAACTTAGGAAATTGTAATGATAATGTTGATCACAAGAGTAGTACTCTAAATAAGAGTCATCATGTAATAGGGGTCTATTATATTGTGTTTAGGTCTTCTAGGAAGTTTGAGGGCCTTTGGGAGTCTTGTAATACACTTGAATGTAAAGTTGCATCCTAAGTGACAAAAAATGTAAAGTTGTTGAGCAACATTTTGCAACATTTTGGCAAACGTTGCATTTTTGGATGTTGGCATTGAAATTTGGTTCAACCAACTAAATCATTGTCATATAAGCCAAAAACAACTTCATTGTACGGGTTGTAGGATTGAGAATGCAAAAACAAGTTTTTGAGTTGTAAGGAAATCTTGTTTTCTTCACCGTTTTGACAGTTGTTGTTTGTTTTTGTTGCATTGTACGGCCCAACGCAACCTTCATAGAGGTGATTACTTGTAGGTGATAAAAGGCTATTGAATCTAATTTTAAATAAGGTATATTAGCAAGTCTAATTGTGTCTAGTTGCAGAGATCTACTCCATTCTCTCGGACTAAGTGTAAAACCCTTGCAAAGTAGGGTTTAAGGGGAAAATGACTCTACCTGAGCATCCATTGATGACACCAGTTGAAATAAAGTGGAATGATAGGTTATGGTCTGTACATATGTATAGAGTATGTGTTTGGGTTTTTGTATGCCTTTGTGGAGGAGCTACAATGAAACCCTAGGCTCACTGCTAGGAGTTAGTGAGTTAGGATAGCAGAAGATGTGCAACTTCTGAGAACATGTGGACTGGTAGAAGATAAATGGACCCACAATTGGTAATCCTTGTGAATGCACTTAAATAATCCTTAATTTATTTGCGTAGATGTTTTGACTAGTGAAGGGTTTAAAGAACAAGTTTGTAAGTCACCTAGGTAGGCCAAAACCCTTGAAATTAGGATAGATTTGGTTCCTATATGTGTACAATGAACCCAGATGCAAATTTTCAATATTGTTTGTAACCCTGAAAAGGGTATCCAAATCTATAATTTATTTGTGGCCTTATTTGGGAAGTTTTGAAACTAAGCCGTTAAAACCGCCAAGAGAGGGCTAATTGTATTAGGCCTATTTGAGCCCAGTGAAGACAAAGAGAGGTTAGGAAATCTTGGCGATGGGTGTGAAGGTTTTTAAACCTCCAAAAGACTTAAAAGACACTAAGTAAATGCATTTTGAACCCATTGAATGAGTTGGTGTGTTGTGATCCTTGCAGAAGTTGTTGGAGCCTTAGGAGTGGTGTGAAGAGATTGAGGTGGCAACCTCAAAAGGAAGAGTTGATTGAAAGAGGATTAGTGGCTATACCTTGGAGGTAAGCCAAAGTGGATTATACCTTGGAGGTCTAGATAGAAAAACCCCAAGCAAGTACCATTGGATGGGATTGAGGAGTTAGAGGGTTGAGTAAGACAAGAAACCAAGAAGGTGAATAGGATTAGCTCCAAGACTCTCTGCATCACTTTAGATGGTGATGTTGGAGACATGGGTGGAAGTAAGTTGGGGTTAAGTAATTGCATACAAGGTAAGACTAAACTAGATTGTGGTTCGTGCTTGAAGAAGAGAGGAATAAAATATATAATTGAACTTAGAAATATGGATGGAGAAGTAGTTGGGCAAGCTAAAATAACCTCGATTCTGAATGCAGGGAAGGGGAAGTACCTTCCCACTTAGCCATGAAGATCATTACATGGAATGTTAGGGGCCTGAACACCCCTAACAAGCAACGTGTTCTAAAGTGTTGCATCCTTACCTTAAAATCAGAATTAACCTTAGTCCAGGAGACCAAGCTCAATCAAACAAAAGGAGCCTCAAGGGGCTCGGGTATCATTTGGGATCCAAGAAGGATTTCAGTTAATAAAATCTCTTGCAATAAGTTATGGATGTGATACTGCGTCAAACATCTTATTTTCAATTTTAACTTCATCCTCTTCAGTATTTATGGCCCTATACCTACTCATGAGAAGCTAATAGTATGGAATGAAGTAGGTTAGTTGTTAACATTGCATCTGAGGTGGAATTCTCTTTTTGGGGGGGACTTCAATTCCATAGCTGACCTCTCAATAAAAATTGGGGGGACTAAGAAGAGAACCCCAATCTTTGATAGATTTTAGGAATTGGATCAATTTTCATAATATGTTAGACATCAACACTGATAACGGTTCCTTCACCTAGAATAATAGAAGGCAATGGTTCAACAATATTGCGGAAAGGTTAGATAGGTTCCTCTTCAAAGGTAATATCCTGGAATTTCATTATCTTCTCAAGGCCTCCATCCTTCCCATCTCAGGATCAAATCATTTTTTGGTGCAATTAACCATTGAGAAGGACTTAAAACCTAAGAGGTGCCCTTTCAAATTTGAGAAAATATGAATGAAAAATGAATTATTTATGGAGAATGTAAAAAAATGGTGGAAAGAGGTGGATGTTTTGGGATCGAAGCTTTACTATTTTGTAACCAAAATTAAATACATTAAGAGGAAACTTCTTCTTTGGAAAAAGGATAGATTTGGTGATATCTTTGCCTCTAAGAAGGATATAGAATTTGACCTAGCCCTTTTGAATGACAAAATCATTAAGGAACGAATGTATCAAGATAGCTTCTTACAAGAAAAGGAATTACTCCGTAAATATGAAGATATCTTGTTTAAGGAGGAAATATTTTGGAAGTAGAAGTCCAGAGTAACTTGGATTTCTGAAGGAGATCAAAATACAAAAAAAATTCATGCTTCTGCAAAATTAGGGGTGAATATGGGGTTATCCTAAATGATCCATGAGATATTGCAACAGAAGCGGTATCCTAAATTACATAAGAATCTCACCTATATATACAAATCGTCAACCTTGATAACAAGGTTGGCTAAACCCTCAACCCTCAACTCATAATTACAAAAATTACATTACACGATACAAAGATCAACCACCAGACCAATATTATGATTTACATTACATAACATGGACCAAATTCAAATTCCCAAACAATTACATCCATCGAAAATCCCACCAAGATCAACCGCAATGCGCTACACCACTAGAGATACTGCATAATATGAAAATCATCACCGGTTCATAGAAACCACCAAAAACTTGCACAATGATCAATGCGAATGGCCAAAATAAATAGGACACAACTAGGAAACACTAGAAAGAATGTTAGAATCATCCAGAATAGTTGCACCAATAACTCTTTTCAAATCTTCATCGATCAACGTCTCAAAGCTCAAGAACACAACCAATCAGCAATTGTCATGAGGAAAGATAACTGGCGGAGCACCAAATCATGAACCATCTGAAATGAAGATACACAAGATCATCCCAAAAAATAATCCAAAGTCTCAGCACAAGATCTGATCACACCAAAATATAGCGGAGGGAATACCGGATTCCACAAAATAGTGATCAGTAAAACCAAACTACAAAACCGGATCAAAAAATCTTCCCAAACTCATTGGAATAACTCACAGGAATATGTTGACATCAATGACAACAACATATCCTAGTAGCAACAATGAACAACTAAATCCAACAATCTCCCCCTTTGGCATTGATGGAAACATATGAATGTGAAAAATAGTCAATTCAAAGAAAGAAGATATTGTAGACATATAAAAATGACCATATTCCTAAATGAATATTTTATGTTCATTTCTCTATTTGATTAAATCCAATTTAATTAAATTATCCACATTCTTCTATTTTATTAAGTAAATTACTCAATTTATTTAAATAAAATTCACTATACCCATTTAATGAATAAATCATTTTATTCAATTAAATCCCCCTATCCACTTTTAATTAAATTCAAATTTAATTAAATAGTTATCTTAAATTGAATAAATCATATTTATTTAATTTCTCCAAATTGCAACCAAATTGAATGAAAATCATTTAATTCAATTAAATCCTATTATCCCTCCATCCACTTGCAAAATCCCAAACCCCTTCCTAATGCCTTCTAGAATCTTCTAAACGCTTCTAATTAACCTAACCCTCCCCTAAACTTTGTCACATCCCTAAGCAAAGGGAAGTCACTTCTCAAAAACCTTAAAGTCTTTGATAACCATTGAAAGTTTTCAACCTTCAACCACTAAAACCCTTAAAGTCTTTGAAAACCATTAAAGGCTTCCAACCTTCAACCACTTAATCCCTAAAGTCTCCAATAACCATTAATGGTTAATTCAAACCTTCCCACATGGTTAAAACATTTGTTTTGACTCAACCTCTATCCAGCCCAAGGGTCTCATCAGGCCATTAATGCTTTGACCATGATTATCTCTTAATCATTTGCACAAAGGTTTATCCTTGGATTAACTCTTAATCTAGTGGGTAAGCCTAACTTAGACTTGACCCTTAGCCTTTAGATAACCATGAGGTCTTCTCAGGCCTTTAATGCCTCCAACCTCTTCTCTCAACCCAATCTTATGTTGACATTTGTCACCATTTCATTGGTGCCAATTATGCACATGGATCCCCAACTTTCAAACCTGGCCCTTGATTAAACCTTTCAATCTTGACCATCCATTGCCCTGTTTGTGCTATAAATAGAGCCCTCATTCCTCCATTCTCAACAATCATCTTTCAAATTTGAAGCATTATACTTATGCTCAAATACTTTCAAGCTTTTTCATCATCTTTATGCTCTTCATTTAGCCTCTTTTAGATCAAATATGCATGCTTAGATTACTTTCTTTATCATTTTAGTTCAATCATAGACTAAATATAGTATACTAGGATAGTATTCATACTAACCTCATCATCTTATCATCTAGTTTATTGCATTTTTAGCATCATACATAGCTTCATATCTATTTCATACTAAATCAATCAAAAGCATCTCTCGTTCTCATATTTGCCATCCCTAAACCATTTTGCTCAGTGATCTGAGAGCAAAAACATTGGTTTGAGGGACATTGTGAGATAGAGAACCATGGGACCCTCCTTGGGAAGCTGAGTAACACTATGTTACTCCATAGCTTACATCAAGAAGTCCTGTGTGTGTGTGTGGACTAGTATTCTAACATATTTTCATATATTAAATTTTATTCGCCCACTTTTCCCACATACATTTCTGGCGCCCACCGTGGGGCTAGACCCCAAATAACAAATCGGTTTTTGAAATTAATCTTTTTTGCAGGTCCGCGGGAAACAGGAATCGGCGCATAAAAAACGTTCCATAGCGCATCCGCCTAACATTTTAGCGCTTCTAGCCTACTGTTTAGCGCGTAGGCTCTCTGTTTTAGCGCGTAAAGACCTTGTTTTAGCGCATGATTTGTATTAAAAAAAAAATTTGTAGCTATCGACGTGGGCAAAACACATAGTAGCGCATTAACTTAACAGATTAGCGCATCAGACCCTCAGTTTAGCGCCTCTACTACATCGTCTAGCGCTTAAAACCCAAACAGTAGCGCATCAGATTTAAAATTTTCCTGCAGAATTGACCGCGGGAAAAGAAAAACACAGAGTAGTGCTTCCAACACCAAGAGCAGCGCATCCCAGTAACAGAATAGCGTAGAGAAACATAAGTATAGCGCATCTGGATCATATTGTAGCACGTACAGTTTGTTCTGTAGCGCATCAAAAACAAAAAAAAAATAAAAAATTGTTGTAACCAAATTGAAATTTTAGACTTGTAGAAGTCCCCCGAATCACCTGACATTTTATCTTTTTGGTTGCAGGATTCTAACGGTTTCTTGCAGGTAGAGCGAGGAATTTTATTTTTACAAAAATAAAAAAATGATTTCTTTTGTTGACCTCCAAAACGAAAAATTTGCTTTGTTGACCATTTCCATTTTTCTAGATTAGAAAATCTTTCTTTTAAAGATTAAAAAGAACATCATCTTTTTGTGGAGCAACATCTCTACATAGGTTAGCAAATCATTGAATTGGAGGCTTAAAAAGAATCTTTGTTTTCTTTGTCTCGAAAGTGGAAAGTATATGCTCTCCCCTTAACTGGGTGATCAAAAATCCAGACCACTCTTCCTGCTTTCAGTTATTTCAAAGCATTTACATCCTTTAGCAGGCCTGCCTTCCCGAGGAGTTGCAATCAACTCTTAAAGCCGTTTATGGCCGGTGTGAAGGGAACGACCTAAGTGGGGAACGGCTTTGACGCCAAGAATTCCAACCCACTCTAATCAAATGTGGAAAGTGACGAAAGTCCTTTTCAACGGTTGCACGTAGTGACTAGCCTTCCTCAGTATCCTCGAGATACGTAAAGCCTTTGTTCTAAAGGTTGGGAAGCCTCCTGAGGGAGTTTATCACTGACGGCCGAACGAGAAGCCTGATTACGAACCATAGAATTAGAAACTTTGAGCCGAGTCAGTAACCAAACATTTGTAACATCATAGTGCAAGGGTGGGGAAGAATCTGCCCCCAAGATTACTCACCATATATCTCCCAAGATAACTACTCAACTGTGAAGCAATTCACTTTGGGTTAACTTCTGGCAAAAGGCAAAAAAACGGGCGCCCTATAGGGGGTGACACGGTTGTTTGAGCTGACGGAGTATCGAGACTAGTGGGCTATGATGTTACTTATGACCCTTGAATAAAGAGTCTTTCTGAAGTGTTTTATTTGTATCCAAAACCTGTTAAAACATTGGGGATTTGAACACATCCTCGCAGAACATACACTTTCTGTTAGATTCAGCAAAATGATTGTACTTTGTGTGTCGTGCTTACATTTGTTATTTCAGAAAATCATCCATCACACTTGAATATTTCTCAACAAAATTCAAAATCCACAAAACAATTTCCTAAATGGAAAGATCAGGGCAGTCTAGCGCATAAGAGCAACATCTTAGCACGTGGAACACTTCTATTAGCGCATCCAAACACCAAATTAGCGCGTGCAGTTAAAACAGTATATAATCCTTTAGCGCATCCGAAACACAGTCTAGCGCTTCGCAGAAATATCTTAGCGCGTAGGTATCCATAATTAGCGCATAAAATAAAACAGTTAGCGCGTGGCAAGCCCAGTATAGCGTGTAGATTTTACGAACAAATTCCACAACAATCCTATTTTAGCACGTGGAAGAAACATCTTAGCGCGTGGCGTAGATAAATTAGCGCATTCACTCAAACAGTTAGCGCTTGGCCGGCCCAGTATAGCGCGTAGCTTTTCCAAACAACTTAACAGCAATTTTCAACAGCCTGAATTTTAGCGCGTAAAAGAAATAGCTTAGCGCGTTGAAACCAAAATTTAGCGCATAAGGCTGGACAGTTAGCGCTTGTAAGACCCAAGATAGCGCATAAACTTTTCAACTGTTAGACCGTCATTTTCCAAAAAATCAAATTTTAGCGCGTGTCTAGGGGCAGATTAGCGCGTATGCTGAATATTTTAGCGCATCAAAGAAATTCCGTAGTGCATATAATCTCTATTCTAGCGCGTGATCAAAAGCCGAAAACAGAGAGTTAAAACTAGAAAAATTTTGAAAATTTCAAAAACATTTTAAAAAGACTTTTTCATCAAAAATTCATCTTTTATCAAACCAGAGTGACAAAAACAAACCATTGAAAACTTTTCTCAAGCTAAATTTGTGTCAAACAAAGTTGTCAGAATCTGAAACGAATCGCACAATAAAGGACGTCTCTCCTATCATAATCCGAAAAATTTTCATCATCAGTATCAATTAAATCCTTTAACATCTTACAGATTTTTATCTCACAAACACTTGTCTAAAAAATTTTCAAATTGTCAAATCTAGTTTCCAGATCGGGAACCTTTTTATCCATATCATTTGGCACGCTTTATCGTGAAGGGGCATCTAAACCTTCATTCTGATAAAGTACGATTTGAAATTTTCAAAACAAGAATCACCTAAATCCAAACCAATCAAAGGAAATCATTGATCACTCTTGCATGACTAATCCCCTTATTCTGAGAAGAAAGAACCTCTATCGTAACATCACATTGAAGAAACAACAACCTAGCTTTTCCAAATTCATCAAGCGAAATAAGTTTTTATACATCAATCGTCAACTCTTCAAATCTCATCGGGTATTTCTTCATCATGTCAAACATTATATCCAAAACAAATCTAGCGAATTTGACAAAGAACCCCTAAAAACAAGAGCATACTGTCAAAAGTCTGCTTTTAATCAAAAGATAAACCACGGAGGAAAGATCAATCCAGCATTCTTGCCCGACGAGTGCATCACATATAACCCATCTCGACCAGAACCACCAACACCCGAACGACACATCGAGGAGGCTTTTGTACCTTTCATCACTGAAAGCTTCTATTAAAATGCCTGTTACTCGCTCTCAACGAGACAAACAAAGCGAGGCACACGCTGAATCAAGTATGAATCACAGATTATCAAATCCTTTTGAAGTTCCACTCGTAGAAGAACCTGAAATTACTGAAACCCTTCTTAGGGAATGTCAAGTAAATCCCGCCTTCCAAAAACTTGTCGAAAAGCTCATAGAAAATGACAAGGAAAAATATTTGTTGATGCTCACAAGCAAGGGCATTAAACTTCCGGAAGATTTCGACCCAAATCTTTTTCAAACCGGATCTCGGCAATATGCCTCTCAAGAACAAAACCGAGAAGAAGAAACTCACATACCTGAACAACATGACTTTGAACAACACATTCCAGAACAATGCATACCAGAAATGTGTATACCTGAACTAGAAACACCAGAGCAACATATACCATTTACCACTCCTTTTCAGCTGAGAACCAATACAAAGCAAGAACTTTTTCCTCGGCAAGATAATGCACCCTTGATTGCTCTTACTCAACAAATGCAAATGTTGCAAAGGCAAATACAGGATATGCAACAAGGGACAACAGTGCGGTACTCTTTAAACGAAATCTGTCCTTATCCATTTGACAGAAGCTTGAACATGGTGCCTTTTCCTCCAAACTCCGACGTTCCCAAATTTGATAAATATGATGGGAAAAGTGATCTCAGAGATCATGTTCGAGAATTTTGCACACTGAGCCTGGAATTTGCTCATGATGACACCTATTTGATGAGGTTATTCCCTAGAAGCTTGGGAGGGCAAACTATGGAATGGTTAGCCAAAATTTCACCGCCTGTTAGATCATTTGATGAATTGGTTAACAAATTCATAACCCACTATTCCTACAACATCCAACATGCCATAACCATGCTAGATGTTTGCAACACCAAACAAAAGAACAATGAAACATTTATGGCATTTCTGCAACGCTGGAGACGCATGGTCTCCAGATATCCTCGAGATATTCCTGAAAAGGAGAAAATAGAAATCTTCATTGATAACTTGAATGGCGAAATGAGTTACAGACTAAAACTTCAATGCATACCATCTTTCGTTAAATTAATTGAAAATGGCATTCAAGTGGAGGAAGCATGTGTCAAAAAGGGAACACTCAAATTCTACAAGGAAGGAACAAATTCATCAAACTACAATAACCAAAACAACACCAACTTTGACAAAGCTCGATTTTGGACTCGAAACAAAAACGAAGGCAACAACGAACCACATGATCCTAAATCGAAACAACCAGTGCTTGCATTATCTCGAAATCCTCAGAACACGAAAAATGCTAAAAATGCTATTCCCAGTGCTAACACATATGTGCAAAACATTGATCAAGGACAATTCAACACAAACAACACCAACGATAATCAAGGCAAAAACATAAATCCTAGACCTAACAACAATTCACGCAACAACACGAACAATTTCCAAAAGCGTATCTTCACACCACTGGGACAATCACTAGAATCCACATTCAGAGAACTTTTGGCAAACAAGGTTCTTTCTTTACCACCACTCAACAATTATGAACCTCCAATCAAACCACCTTGGTGGAATGATTCACACTATTGTGATTTCCATCGCAACAAGGGTCATAGAACAAACGAATGCATGAGATTGAAACATATAATACAGGACATGATTGATCGAGGTGATTTAACGGTCGATGGTCTCAAAACAAATGGTGATCATGGAGCCTTTAAAAATCCTCTCCCAAATTACAACAAAGATGGAGCATCCACTTCAAATGATACACGTGGCACTCGTATTAATCACATCTACAACAACACTATCAACCATATATCAGCTGAAGATCATCAAGTAAATGTCATCACCATCCGAGATCAGCGTGATCATGAATCTGTTAATGTAACAACCCGCACTCAGAAATATGTCTTGAAGGGACATACTACACCTGCAACTACCACACCAAAAATCCAATATGACTTGGTTAGCCAACTACGCAAGACTCCAGCTCAGATATCCATCCTGGAATTATTGAAAATATCACCCAAGCACAAAGACATATTGGAGCAAGCATTATTGGAAACAAATGTACCTCAAAATCTGGATACAGACAGATTTCAAGCCATGGTCGCCCATATAACAGGACCTCATAACCTCACCTTTTCAGAGAACGACAATGCTTCCTTAATCCATCCACATAATACTCCTCTCCATATTGAAGTCATTGTTTGTAAACACCGCGTCAAAAGAGTCCTAATAGATGGAGAAGTCGGCCTTAATATATGTACTTTAAATCTTATCCGTGCATTAGGCTTCTCAGAAGAATCTATTGACCCTTGCAAGAAAATTACCATAAAAGCATATGATGATGAAGAGCGGTCCTCTAAAGGCACAATAATATTACCTATTCAAGTAGGCCCAGTACAAAAGGATACTATTTGTCAAGTCCTAGATATTGACTAACCTACAATATTTTGTTAGGACGACCTTGGATACATGAAATGCAAGCAGTCCCTTCTACATATCACCAGTGTGTCAAGTTTCCTTATGATGGACAAGAAATCTCCATAACTGTTGATCATAATCCATTTCAACATTGCAATGCAATGGGGGCAGCCCAGGACAGTTTGGTTCCTCATAATAGAGAAAAGTAGCAATCTTCAACATCAGATCCATACACAGCAAAATCCAACTCCTTATGGGGAGACTTCAAGCAGAAAATGCAAATCAAAGACCAAGGCATGGGAGAATACTCTTTGGAGCCTTTATGTTTGGCAAAATTGCCAACCTCACCTAGATCGCATGGTTTGCCTGCTACATCAACATAACTAGCTACTCAGCCCATCACTAAATTTGATGGTACTTTCATCCAATTGGGTACTCTAGCACATGAATTAGAAGACAAAGATATTCTTAGCTGGTTATACAAAGATGAAGAAGAAAATCATAGAGCAGCTGCTCTGGACATTGTTCTACCAACACACATGTATGGAAAAGGCTACTTAATCATGAAGCAAATGGGATATGACGGTAAAGGACCCATTGGCAAACGTAAAGAAGGAGTCACTGAACCTATAGATCTTCCTTCACAACCTAGCAGAAACAAAGCAGGATTGGGTTCTAAAATCACGTTCCTATTGAAGCGGCCGCCTCACCTATCTATCAAACCTCAATGGAAAGTAAAGACACCGTACAAAGAAGAATCCTGGCAGGAAGCACTTTTTGAATCAGCAGAAACAATCCGCAAGGCACGGGAACGTCAAGATCAGAAGTTACATCTGGAAAAACTTCTAAGTCACAAAAAGGCCCTATCCGCAGCAGTAGCTCATATTCAAACACCAATATCTCAAAAACAAATCAGGACATCTTCAAATACCATTATTCCTCCCCAACGAAGCACAGTCTATGAACAAATCCAACAAGTAGAAGATGGATCTGATATAGAATCTACAAAAACCATCAAAATGGTATCTATCATCAAAGATTTGTTTTCACCATACAACACACCTGTTTACAGCACAGATAGAATCTGGGATGATGCCTATGAGATAGATTCCAATGAATATGAACGAGGTACCTGCTCCAATACTACTACTGATATCCTGGGTGATACTAATTCTATATCCCTTTCTCAAGAAGAACATAACGCAGAGGATAGACCTCTTGATTTTGGACCGCAACATATCTATGATGCTCCGGAAAGTGAACAGAAACATTATGAACAAGTCTATGTGGAAGATGTTACCATCGAGGATCTCGACAAAATTTGAAATTTCTTTAAACCCAAGACCCATCACGATGAAACTCTATCCTAACACTTACGGTAGCCGAACTTGATCCACCCAACGATTCCTTACCACTTGTCTTTCCTGACCTCATCGACTGGGACGAACCTGAAACAAATGATATACCAATTTTCCCAGATGATGCATCTATTGTCCATTACCTATGTACCGTAAATCCGGAAACAGACTCTACCAGTGAACGTAATAATGATATCTATCAATCAGGGAGTGCCAAGTCTCTCAATCGCAAAAATGCATCAAATAACAAATCTAATGCTGAAAACTAGTCAATGGCAGCTCTAGATCATAAAAAAGTAAAAATAAAGGACGCATCGGAGGGTGAAAACCTTTTTGAGGCACCTAACGATGGGAGACTTAACACTCTTCCTGAGCACTTTCATGAGCAATCGCCCATATTGATTGAGCCTACTCAATCAATCTACATTGGTACCACAGGAGCAGCCAGAAATATACATCTTGCAGAATCTCTGACAGAGGAAGAAAGATCGGCATTCATCATCTTCTTTAAAGAACAGCAAATCAACTTTGCTTGGTCATATGCTGATATGCCCGGAGTAGATCCACACTTAATCATGCATCACTTGTCCATCTCTACAGGAGTTAAGCCAGTCAAGAAAAAGCTACGAAAGATGAATCCACAGGTGGCACTCATGGTCAAAACTGAACTAAAAAAATTATTAGATGTCGGATTCATCTGACCCATTGACTATGCAGAGTGGATATCCAATATCGTTCTAGTATCAAAACCGGATGGTAGTATCAGAATATGCACTGACTTCAGAGACGTCAACAAAGCTTGTCCCAAAGATGACTTTCCTCTGCCAAGTATTGACATAATTGTAGATCTCACAGCAGGCCATGCAATGCTCTCACTAATGGATGGTTTCTCAGGCTATAACCAAATCAAGATAGCTCCTGAAGATCAAGATAAAACAGCATTCACCTGTCCTTGGGGGACGTACTATTGGAATGTTATGCCTTTCGGCTTAAAGAATGCAGGGGCCACTTATCAAAGAGCAATGACCACAATATTTCATGACATGATGCACACATTTATGGAAGACTATGTGGATGACTTACTAGCTAAATCCTTCACCAGAGCAGAACATCTTGGTATCCTAACAAAAATCTTTGATCGATTGGAGAAATTCCAAGTCAGGCTTAACCCTAAGAAATGTGTCTTCAGGGTTACATCAGGCAAGTTACTAGGCTACATAGTCTCAGCTAAGGGTATTGAAGTTGATCCAGCAAAGGTACAAGCCATTATGGAAATGCCACCACCACGGAATATCAGTCAACTCAGATCTCTACAAGGACGACTCCAATCAATCCGACGATTCATCACTCAGCTAGCAGATAAAAGTCTACCATTTAACCATTTGCTACACAAAATTGTACCATTCAAATGGGAGGCTAAGTGTGTAGAATCTTTTTATCAAATCAAACAGTACCTGATGAATCCACCAGTTCTAGTACCACCAGTCATCGAAAAGCCACTTATTCTATATATCTCAACAACAGATATTTCACTGGGGGCATTATTGGCACAAGAAGATCAACAAGGAAAGGAATGCGCCATATACTACATCAGTAGAACATTGAATGGCTATGAGCTCAACTATACATTTATTGAAAAGGCTTGCCTAACAGTGGTCTTTGCATCTCAGAAGTTCCGGCATTACATGCTAGCACACACCATAAAGCTAGTGGCAAAACTTGATCCTCTCAAGTATCTACCCAGCAAGGCCGCTCTTACAGGCTGATTGGCTAAATGGATCATGATTCTCAGTGAATTCGACATCCAATACATAGAAAGACGAGCCATCAAAGGACAAGCAATTGCAGATCAGTTGGCCGAAGCACCGCTACAAGGCAAACAAACCATGGAGGTTGAATTTCCAGACAGGGATGTACTCGCTCTTTCTACTGAACAATGGACCCTATACTTTGACGGATCCTATACTCAACATGGTTCAGGTGCCGACATTCTGTTCATCACTCCTAAAAGACACACTATGCCAAAATCATATAGACTTATGTTTCCATGCACAAATAATGTGGCTGAATATGAAGCACTGGTCATAGGCATCAAAATGGCCGTAGAATGGAAAATCACAGAGTTAAAAGTCTATGGCGAGTCACAACTGGTCATTAATCAAATTAATAACAACTATCAGACAAAGGACGACAAACTACTACCTTACAAACGAATGGTGGATGACTTCAAACAGTATTTTGTGCACATCACTTTCGAGCAAATACCAAGGTTGAACAACAAAGCAGCCGATGCAATGGCTACAATCGCTTCGCTACTACAAATTCCTGAGCAACAGAGTCGTTATGAGTTCCTGGTAGAGCAACTGTTCTCCCCCGCCTATGACCACTCAGAATCCCATGTTATCTATGCCTTGACTGGTTCAGATTCTCCGCTATATGGACCAATATACGACTACCTCAAGCATAATATCTTACCCATTGACCAATCCCGTAACCAAAAACGTAACTTTATCCGACAAACTGCCCGTTATACCCTTACCGCTGATACTTTGTATCGTCGAGGTCTCGATGGTACTCTTCTTCGTTGTCTTGATTGTAATGATTTCGATTTGGCTTTACATGAACTTCATGAAGGTATTTGTGGCACACATTCAAGTGGCACTACTCTTGCTAAAAAACTTCTAAGGATGGGATACTACTGGCCTACAATGGAGAAAGATTCATATCACTTTGCCAAGAAATGTCCTAAATGCCAAATCCATGGCAATCTGATACATGCACCAGCACAGGAACTGCAGCCGTTTACAACATCCTGGCCCTTTTGTCAGTGGGGACTAGACCTGGTTGGCAAAATTCATCCTTCATCTTCAAATGGACACAAGTTCATTATAACTGCAACAGAATACTTTACCAAATGGATAGAAGCAGTTCCCATGACCACAGTGACTGGGAAACAAATTGCCTCTTTTATCCTAAATTATATGATCTGCAGGTATGGTATTCCAAGTTCAATCGTCATAGATAATGGACGACCTTTCAAAAACCAAGATGTACAGGAACTATGTGAAAAATTCAAAATCCAACATCGGTTTTCTACACCATACTACCCACAGGGAAATGGTCAAGCAGAAGCACCTAACAAGACAATCCTAAAAATCCTCAAGAAAACAGTGAATGATGCAGGCAAAGATTGGCACGTACAACTCAATCTAGCACTTTGGGCATACAGGACCAGCATCCGCACACCTACAGGAGCAACACCATATTTATTAGTATATGGATCTGAGGCTATTTTACCCCTGGAGGTAGAGATCCCATCTCTCAGAGTCTCTTTGAAAGGCTTAATCCCTGATGAAGAGTATCGAGTTAACTGACTGCAAGAACTGGAACTATTAGATGAAAGATGCCAACATGCTTATACTCATCTCAAAGCATATCAGCAACGTATGTGCAGGAGCTACAATCATAAGGTCATTCCTCGCAACTTCAAGGTTGGTGATCTAGTCCTCAAAGAAAATCCAAGAAATTAGCAAGATCACGAAAAGAAAGGGAAATTTGAACCTAACTGATTGGGTCCCTATGTCATCATATCAGTCTATGGATCAGGTGTGTATCAGCTAACAAATTCTGAAGGAGATGTGCTCGATGATCCAACTAATAGCATTCATCTAAAGAAGTACTATACTTAAGATAGCCTAGTGCACGGAAAAAGCCAAAAAAAAAAAAAAAAAAAATCCAGAAAAAGCAAAAATACAAAGTACAATAAAAACAAATGGTGAAAACCTGGTAAACAGGCGCCCTTGTGAAAGATCGGTTCCTTTATCTTGCCATTTTATCCATCAAAACACTATCGGCCATCGCCCGACACTTAGCATATATCCATTCAGGACATACTTAGCGTAGTCACTATCCTGGGTTATCCACCTATATCTATTCTCTTATCGCATTCCACCATGGCTTGGAAATCAATGTGCATAATCGTATCCAGAGGTACACTCAGCTAGGGGCATTAAATTGTTCAACCACTTGCAAACATTCAAGACGTTCCAACTATTGCAAAACTCAGACACACGCCATCCAACAAACACAACTATGCTTCATCACAACAACCAAGACAAAAACAATACACAGGAATCTCAAGGATGGATGATTTTTTGAAGTACTAAATGTTGCATTATCGCATAAAAGTCTTGATTATTTTGCATTTTGAACTTTTTAATTGTTGGAATCTCCTCCTTATCTCATAAAAAGCTTCAAAGCTAGAGATCATGAGGAACTTCCCATATTTTCTTAGTCTTCTGTCTGGGAGCCGATCACTCGTACTGTGTAAATATTTGTCTCGAGACGTGATACATTACATATCACTGAAGGCCTGATTCCATTTCATGCATATAAATGATCTACTCTTGTCTGTTTACGCAATACGCACTCAGGTCGTCCTGGTTCAATTATACCTTGACGCTTGTACTATCTTGCAAAATCAAATATCATGTAAATTTTACTCAGGTCATTATGGTTCAATTTTACCATTATGCTTGCATAAATTTTCAACATATCCAAAAATCAATAAATGCTCCATGATGATATTTACAAAGAAAGCAAATAAATGGTTATATCGTATGGCAAATACAGAATGAGAGATGCTCCAAAGACAATTCGTTGCATATCATTTTACAATTAGTTGCACATCATTTTACAATTAGTTACATATCATTCTTATATCATTCATTACATATCATTTTGTATCATTATTACATCATTTTTTACATCATATCATATTACAATTAGTCGCATATTAAATCATACATCTCATTTTCAAGATACATCTCACAGCATATAAAAGCATACATCCTGCATCATACATTACATCATCTATGTAAACATTACATCATCATATGAAAAGGAACTAGCACACATAAACATGCATCCATCTACACATCACATGATCAAAAATGTCGCCATCCATATATATATCTCAAAAATGATCCAAAATGTACAAAATATGTCAAAACTGTGTCTAGTACAAAGAGTACAATGCTCAAAAATACAACAAAGACCCTATCTCTCAAGTATGACTATCTCCTGACAGAGATGGTCTCGCTCTAGCTACACCCACCCTTGGATCTCCAGAAGGGTCCTGTCTCGCTCCAGATACACTCGCCCCTGGATCTCCAAGAGGGTCATGTCTCACCGGCCCCATCACACCTCGGCTCTCAGATCGTGTCCCAGCAGTTCGAGATCAACTCGATCTCGACTGTGCAAAGCTCTCCACTCGTCGATCTCGGAGTACTGCAGCCTCATAATGCCCCCTATAATACTCAACCTCCTGTACTCCTCGTGTCAGCTCTCTCAGGGTGTCTCTCAATGGACCACCCGCCGCTGCTCTCTGTACACTCGCCAAGGCCTCCTCCGCTCGTCCTCGCCGCTCTATCTCAGTATCTCTCTCAGTGGTCAACTGAGAAATCTGCCGCTAATAGGTCAAAATCTGCGCCTGCAACTGCTGAACGATAATCTGTAGGGTCCGGATCTGTGCATCCTCCACATGACCTGACACTCGAACCCGCAGTGGTCCCTATGCTGGAGGAACCCCTCCCACTCGTCCTGTCCTCGGTACTGGAGGTGGGAGTATATCTACCCTCCTCCTCTAGGCCGGTCTCACCATCTCCTCCTCACCCCCCACTGCCGCCAAAACCTTCGTCACTCTCCCCTCTCTCCCGGCTCTAATAGCCAATCCTCCTCTCCCCCTCTCAATCCTCCCCTGACGTACCGCTCTCTCCACACCTCTACCTCCCCGCCTCCCTCTAGCTCCTCTACCTCCTCCATCCTCTCCATCATCTCCATCATCCCCCCCGTCTCCCTCCTCCCCATCTGAATCAAACGCTGGCCTCATCTCCTCTGGATCTAAGATCCTCGCCACTGCCCGCGCAGCAAACAAATGGGCGAACTCCTCTGTCATCCTGACGTCCTGAATCTCTGGGGTATAGTCTCAGACCTGCCCAGCTATCCCCACAAACTCCTCCACGGCCACCGCACTGTCAATAGTCGGCCCCCAATCAGCCACATCCTGCTGCCTCGGTGCATAAAGGCATGCTCCCTGAGGAATCCCCTGCTGGCGCCCGAACTGCCGCAAAACTCGGGTCACCAAAAACTGCTCAATGACGAACGGGGTCCTCCCAATCAGATATCGGCTCATAAAAACAAAGGGCATCTCCAGCCCATCCTCAGCCCATACCTCGCAACCTGTATACGGTCTCCAGGTGACCGTATCTATATCATCGAACACCCTCCTCCAATGCTCTAGTTTGCCCAGCTTACATTGGACAACTAGGCCTCTATATCCGTAGGCATATGCAGCACCTACAGGCCTGTCTCTATCTGCTAGTGGCCTCACTACTGGAATATGCTCCCAGCACCATACCTGTAATAAGGTCACACCCGCTGATAAACTACCATAACCGAGGTATACTACCTCATGAAGGCTCCTGTAAAGATGGGCCAGCATCGCTGACCCCCATGAAAATCTCCGGCCCTGTGTGACCATCTGCTCCAGAACCAGCCCCCATCCCACTGAAAATCCCTTTGACCTGCGATCAGGACAAAGGAATCCCCCAATGAATCCTGCCAATACAGATGGTAGCGGTGCATAATCCAAATCCAGAAACTCCTGCCAAGGAATCTCATATCCACAGACAGTCTCACCATGAAATATGCGGCGCAGTGCCTCTGTGCCGCCCTCCTCTGACTGCTCGTAGGGTAGCAGTGCCCCTACCACAGGAATGCACAAAATCCGGTAGCAATCCTCCGGTGTCACTGTCATCTCTCCAGTGGCAAAATGAAAGGTGTTCGTGTCGCTATGCCACCTCTCTGCTAATGCTGTCAAAAGTCCCCGGTTCACAGTGAACCGAGGCATATCCAGAAGAGAGGCCAATCCACATCTCTCTATAATGTCCAAATCTGCCTACGACAGACGTGGTATCAGCATCCATGGTCTCGAGAATCTCTCCCTCGACTGCACAACCCCCAATCGCTCCTGTCAACAAACCAAACATATCCAATATTAGTTTCCACATCAAAACAAAGATATCAAAATCAAACTTACATCAACAACATGAAACAATTTGCTCATCTACAATCAAAGTTCAAAATCCTATCATTTCATATCAACTTGTAAAACAACTCAAGTTTTCAAAAACCATATCAAAACTTGTAAAACAACTCAAGTACCAAAATCACATAAACTTGTAAAACAACTCAAGTTTCCCACCCATATCAGCTTGAAAAACAACTCAAGTTTCCAACCCATATCGGCTTGTAAAACAACTCAAGCTTTCCCACACATTGAACTTGAAACAGACAATGCAAATACATCATATTCTGATCAAAACAACAGCTTGATATCTATACATAACTTGTAAAATTGCACATCAAAACAAGTTATACAAATACTCATATTGGATAAATTCATCAAAACACGGCAGACAAACAAAAACAAATTTTCAACTCGGCCAAAACTGCAAAAAAATTTGGATGCACTAAAATAGACCTTCAATGCGCTAAAACACCCTCACGCGCTAGGCTGCCTCTCCTACGCGCTATTCTATCCAACCTATGCGCTAAACTTTTCACCCTATGCGCTAGGTTAGTCCTACGCGCTAATCTACCCTCCCTGAGCGCTACCCTTTTAGCTCTATGCGCTAGGTTAATCCTACGCGCTAAACCCCCTTACCTATGCGAACCCCGGCAACTCCTATGTGCTAGGTCAAACCTACGCGCTACCCTGTTGACGCGACGCGCTACCCAAACCTTTGCATGCGCTATTCTACCTGCATGCGCTAACCTAATACTTTTATGCGCTAGCCTATTTTTTCGGACGCAACCCCTAAAATTGACTTCGATGCGCTACTCTAAACTTCGTATGCGCTAAACTAAGCCTTAGACGCGCTAAAACGAAATACCCAAACTTTGAAATTCAAAAAATGACCAAAAACGACAAAACAAAAAATCAAAAAGGGGTCAAAAACGTTGACTTACTGGTGGTCCACGCGCTACAGGCCTCCGGTACCTCCGAACGCGCTCGAAACGGTGCCTATGATAGGGAATCGGCATTTTCTCTCTTGAGCGAATTCTCTTTCTTCACAATCAACAAAAGCACAAATGAACCTAAATCAACCCCTAAATCCCTTTTATAGGAGGAAAATGAAATTAGGGTTAGCCAACTGGACCTGTAATATGGTCGCGGTCTCCCCTATACCAAAACAGCTATAACTTATCGGGAGATGAATCAATCTGCACACTTTTTATATGCACGATATCCTACACATCATACGACCTTTCTCAAATTAAATCAAAAATTTTTAAAATTGATTCATCTCCCGAGGGGGCATCACACATCAAATCTGGAGCACAACTTGCAAATAAAAGAGCGACACAACAAAAAGTGCATTTGATCATAAATCATGATAAGGCATCATTTTCTTTGAAATAACATGTGCACACACGTCACTTCAAAGAGGGGCAAAATGTAGACATATAAAAATGACCATATTCCTAAATGAATATTTTATGTTCATTTATCTATTTGATTAAATCCAATTTAATTAAATTATCCACATTCTTCTATTTTATTAAGTAAATTACTCAATTTATTTAAATAAAATTCAATATACCCATTTAATGAATAAATCATTTTATTCAATTAAATCCCCCTATCCACTTTTAATTAAATTCAAATTTAATTAAATAGTTATCCTAAATTGAATAAATCATATTTATTTAATTTCTCCAAATTGCAACCAAATTGAATGAAAATCATTTAATTCAATTAAATCCTATTATCCCTCCATCCACTTGCAAAATCCCAAACCCCTTCCTAATCCCTTCTAGAATATTCTAAAGGCTTCTAATTAACCTAACCCTCCCCTAAACTTTGTCACATCCCTAAGCAAAGGGAAGTCACTTCTCAAAAACCTTAAAGTCTTTGATAACCATTGAAGGTTTTCAACCTTCAACCACTAAAACCCTTAAAGTCTTTGAAAGCCATTAAAGGCTTCCAACCTTCAACCACTTAATCCCTAAAGTCTCGAATAACCATTAATGGTTAATTCAAACCTTCCCACATGGTTAAAACATTTGTTTTGACTCAACCTCTATCCAACCCAAGGGTCTCATCAAGCCATTAATGCTTTGACCATGATTATCTCTTAATCATTTGCACAAAGGTTTATCCTTGGATTAACTCTTAATCTAGTGGGTAAGCCTAACTTAGACTTGACCCTTAGCCTTTAGATAACCATGAGGTCTTCTCAGGCCTTTAATGCCTCCAACCTCTTCTCTCAACCCAATCTTATGTTGACATTTGTCACCATTTCATTGGTGCCAATTATGCACATGGATCCCCAACTTTCAAACCTGGCCCTTGATTAAACCTTTCAATCTTGACCATCCATTGCCCTGTTTGTGCTATAAATAGAGCCCTCATTCCTCCATTCTCAACAATCATCTTTCAAATTTGAAGCATTATACTTATGCTCAAATACTTTCAAGCTTTTTCATCATCTTTATGCTCTTCATTTAGCCTCTTTTAGATCAAATATGCATGCTTAGATTACTTTCTTTATCATTTTAGTTCAATCATAGACTAAATATAGTATGCTAGGATAGTATTCATACTAACCTCATCATCTTATCATCTAGTTTATTGCATTTTTAGCATCATACATAGCTTCATATCTATTTCATACTAAATCAATCAAAAGCATCTCTCGTTCTCATATTTGCCATCCCTAAACCATTTTGCTCAGTGATCTGAGAGCAAAAACATTGGTTTGAGGGACATTGTGAGATAGAGAACCATGGGACCCTCCTTGGGAAGCTGAGTAACACTATGTTACTCCATAGCTTGCATCAAGAAGTCCTGTGTGTGTGTGTGGACTAGTATTCTAACATATTTTCATATATTAAATTTTATTCGCCCACTTTTCCCGCATACAGATATCACCAACAAACTCCCCCTAAGATCAAGATAGATAAAGAATTTTTTCACATGATCTCTCTCCCCCTTTGACAACAATGCCAAAGCTCTCCAAAATAGAAAACCAAACTCTCTCCCCCTAAAACACGGACTACTCCAGCAGAGGAGCAACACCAACTCATCAATCTGGATAGAAGAATAAGGCTCTAAATTCACCAGATCCATACAACGCAATGCATCTAGTTCTCATCAGGAGGGGTGGATACCCCTAACTTGTCTCTTAGATAGATAAATGTATTTGCAGGAAAAGGCTTAGTGAAAATATCAGCAATTTGTTCCTTTGTAGATACATATTCCAGCTTCACCTTCTATTCATTGACTTGCACTCTCATGTAATTATATTTAATTGATATATGTTTAGTCTTTGAATGTTGTACCAGATTCTTAGACATGTTTATAGCACTGGAATTATCAAAGTATATAATAGTAGATGCTGGATTATTGGGGAGAATGTTGGATCTGGTTGATCATTGTTGTTGTTAGGATATGTTGTTGTCATTGATGTCAACATATTCCTTTGAATTATTCTGGTGAGTTTGGGAAGAGTTTTGATCTAGTTTTTTAGTTTGGTTTTGTTCATCATTGTTTTGAATCCAGTATTCCCTCTGGTATATTCTGGTGTTGTCAGATCTTGTGCTGAGACTTTGGATTATTGTTTGAGATGATCTTGTGTATCTTCATTTCAAATGGTTCATGATTTTTGGAGCTCTGCAAGTTATCTTTCCTTGTGACAGTTGTTGATTGGTTGTGTTCTTGAGCCTTGAGATGTTGACCTATGAAGATTTGAAAAGAGGTTTTGGTGCAACTATTCCAGATGATTCTAACATGCTTGCTAGTGTTTCCTAGTCGTTTCCTATTTGTTTTGGTGATCTGCATTTATCATTGTGCAAGTTTTTGGTGATTTCTATAAACCAGTGATGATTTGCATGTTATGCAGTATTTCTGGTGGTGTAGTGTGTTGCGGTTGATCTTGGTGGGATTTTTGGTGGATGTAATCATTTGGGAATTAGAATTAGTCCATGTTATGTAATGTAAATCAAAATATTGGTCTGGTGGTCGATCTTTGTATCGTGTAATGTAATTTTTATAATTATGAGTTGAGGGTTGAAGGTTTAGCCGACCTCATTATCAAGATTGATGATTTGTATATATAGGTGAGATGCTTATGTAATTTGGGCATCGGTATTGTGTCTTCATTATCAGAGAGATGAATGTGCCAACAAGGATATATCATTCAACAAAATGTTGAGGTGTATTTGGTGTTGTAGAGTAGACAATTGTGCTTAACTAGAACTGTCATCAAGCATTTGTAGAAGCTATCATTGCAGTTCATTCCTTCCAGATTCTAGTCCGAATCATATTGTAAGTCGGTGAGACTTCCATGAGGGTTTTAGCCTTTCGAGCATATATCTTTTGAGCAATGAGCTCTAGGTAGTGTGCCTGAATGCATGTGCATTTCCCATTGTAATATTTTCACATACTACTACAGAGTATCATCTTACCGTGGTTTTTACCTTAACTTGGTTTTCCATGTCAAAATCTTGGTGATGTGTGTTGTGTTGTTAATTTTCTTATCTATGTTTGTTGTAGTTTATTAGTTTATGTTTTGGATTTTAATTTGTTGTGATTCGGTGAAGACTGATTCACCCCCCCCCCTCTCAGTCTTCCTTCTTGATAGCTACTAACAGTAGGCTTATCATAAATAACTAATATCTTTCAATATTTGCTTCATCCAAACTATCTGAGTGTAGTTACTAGCAGCAACAATGTACTCAACTTCAATAGTAGATAAAGATAATGAATCTTGTTTCTTGATAGCCCATGAAACCAACTTCTTACCTAAAAAGAATTCTCCTTTGGTAGTACTCTTCTGGTCATCAATATCAGTAGCCCAATCTACATCAGTGTCAACACACAACATGAAATAACCATTCTTTAGATACCACAAACCATAATCCTCGGTTCCCTTTAGATATATGAATATTCTTTTAACAACAGTGACATGACTCTCCTTCAGATCATCTTGATATCTAGCAGCCTAACACACATCATGCATAATGTCAGGCCTAGTTTGAGTAAGATATAGCAGTCCACCAATCATAGATCTGTACAAACTCTAATTATCTTTAGGAGATTCCTCATTTTTAGACAATTTACAACCAGTAACCATAGGAGTTCCAACTAGTTTGGAATCATCTAATCTAAACTTCTTCAACAATTTCTTCACATACTTAGTTTGAGATATAAAGATACCTTTTCCTGTCTGTGTAATCTGAAAACCTAAGAAAAATCTCATCTCACCAATCATGGACATATCAAATTTTTTTTGCATATCACCAGCAAACTTTATACTCATATCATAATCACCACCAAAGATAATGTCATCAACAAAGACTTCAACAATCAAAATGTTATCATTTTCAATCTTGGAGTACATATTACTATCAACAGCACCTTTGATAAATCCTAATTTTAGAAAGTATTTGTCTAACCTATCATACCAGGCTCTAGGAGCTTGTTTCAATCCATAAAGTGCTTTCTTCAACTTACATACCATGTCTCCATCATCTGATAATGAAAATCCATCAATTTGTTCAATGTAAACTTCTTCTAGACCACCATTCAAAAATGCAAATTTGACATCCATCTGATATACCTTGAAATATTTATAAGTAGCATAAGCAAGCCACAATCTAACAGCTTCAATTCTAGCAATCGGAGCAAAATTTTCTTCATAATCAATCCCCTTCTTGCTGTGAATATCCTTTGCAGACTAGTTTGGCTTTATTTCTGACTACTTCACCGACTTCATTCAATTTGTTCCTAAAAACCCATTTAGTACCAATAACATTTTTATCCTTAGGTCTAGGCACAATTTCCCAAGTGTTGTTCTTTTCAATCTGATCTAGCTCTTCTTCCATGGCTCTTATCCAATTATCATCTTTACAAGCTTCAACAACATCTTTGGGTTCAACTTTAGAAATCAAACATACTTCTTATGCAACTAATCTTCTTCTAGTCATCACACCTTTATTCTTATGACCAATAATCAAATTCTCATAATGATTTAGTCTGACATACCTCAAAATCTTATGATTGTTCTGATCCTTAGGTTCCTGCACACCATCACTAGTAGCAACAACATCTAGATTAACAATCTATATCAGATCATTTTGCTTAGGCTCTTCAGGCTGAATAGGATCTAAAACAACATCATAAGCTATGATATCCTTCCCAAGGTTCTCATCCACCTTCACATTTGCACTTTTAACTATCTTTCTCAGTCTCTTATTATAGCACTAGTAGGCTTTGCTATTTCTAGATTATCCCAAAAAGATACCTTCATCACTTCTAGCATCCAACTTTCCAATATCCTCATCTCTCTTGATATGGCATTTGCTACCAAAAACTTTGAAATATTTGATAGTAGGAACATGACCAAACCAAAGCTCATAAGGGGTCTTACCAGTATCACCTTTGATATGAACTCTATTGAATGTATAGACTGTAGTGCTAATAGCTTCTCTCAAGTAGACATTCAAAACATTTCCTTCAATCAACATAGTTCTTGCAGCATTTAAAACAATACGGTTCTTCCTTTCAACAATCCCATTCTGTTGTGGGGTCCTAGGAGCAGATAGATGTCTTTTGATTCCATGCATCTCACAGAAAGAATTGAACTCACCGGAACAAAATTCTCCACCTCTGTCAGATCTTAGACACTTCAGCTTCAATACGGACTCAATTTCAACTTTATCTTTGAATATCTTAAATTTCTCAAATGCTTCTGATTTTTCCTTCAAAAAGGCAACCCACATCATTATGAAATAATCATCAATTAGCAGCATAAAGTATTTATCACCCTGCACACTTCTAACATTTGTAGGTCCACACAAGTCAGTATGCACAAGATCTAACAATCCATCAAATGTATACTATTTTCTCTTGAAAGAAATCCTTGTTTGCTTACCCAACTGACATTCCTTACATACCAGATTAATAGGTTTAACAATCTTAGGCAAATTCCTAACAGCTTGTGTAGAACTGATCTTGATTAATGAATCAATGTTTACATGACATATTCTTCTATGCGACAACCAACTCTCATCTATCTTGGTAATCAAATAGCTTTTCTCACTAGCATTCAAATGACAAATGTTACCTTCAGTCTTAGTCCCAAATGCAATCTCTATACCGGAGGCATTCAAGATCTTGCATTTACCATCTTTGAATCGTAGATCATAACCCTTATCAACCATTTGTCCAACACTCAAAATACTATGCTTCTAACCTTCAACATACAAAACATCATCAATGTTATGCTTACCATCAAAAGAAATAGAACCTCTCCCACAGATTACATAGGCTTTGTCATCTCCAAATCTAACTATTCCACCATCATACCTTTCCATGCTTACAAATTTTCTTTTTCACTGGTCATATGATGTGAACAACCATTGTCAATCACCCATTCACCCTTTTCTTCTACCTTAGCAACCAAAGCTTTCTCCTCAATAGAAAAACTAGTGGAATCAATAGGCACAAGTCTATCCTCTTTATGGCAATAAACACAACTTCATCTCCTTTTGATTCATCATTTGTAACACCTTCATTTGCAGCATAATAACAGTTCTTCTACTTCCTAAACTTCTAGTTAGACTTATAAGACTTATCATACTTTTCATGCTTCCTATCATGCTTGTCAAACTTATCATGTCTGACATACTTACCCATTCTCTCCGGGAATCTAGAAGCAAAATGTCTTATCTTATTATAATAAAAACATTTCAACGGTAACTTTCCATCATACTTACCGACACCTTTAGGAAATCTTCGGGCAATTAGTGCTTCAAGCTCATCAATCTCTCTTTCTTTCTCTACTATCTCTCTTCTTTCTCTTTCATATTGGGATATCTTGCACTCATCAGGATCATATCTCTGCTTACCGAAAACAGATATTGATGCCTTGAATGTTGTCTCAAACTTTCCATGTGATTCTCCAGATTCACTCAGCTCAAATGCAGTAAGTTTTCCAACCAACACATCTCTTGTTACTATAGTTACACTCAGGACCTCATCAATAGTGGCAACCTTATGTTTATAAGCAGGAGGAAAAGATCTCAGTAGCTTAGCAACAATCTCATATTCTTCAATCTTTCCACCAACAGATCTAATACCAAGAACAAGCTCATTCACCTTAGCCATGTATGAGTGTATGTTCTCATCATCTCCCATCTTCAATGTCTCATACTTTCCTTTTAAACTCTGCATCTTAGCAACTTTCACTTGATTATCACCTCCATACAGGACTTCAAGCTTCACCCAAATCTCATGTGCGATTTGAAGTTCCATAACATTTGTCATTTTAGAATCAATCAGGGCACTAAGAAATGTTTCCTTCACTCTGATGTTATATTCAGCTTCCTTAACCTCATCAGGAGTGGATGGTCCATTCTAAGGAACAACGTAAGAATTCTTAGTAATCTTTCAATAATCTTCTCTAAGAAATTTCAAATGCACCTCCATCCGTCTCTTCCACACAGTATAGTTGCTTCCATCAAACCTCAAATTGTCCTTCTTGAAAAGAATACCTTGAGCTACCATCCCGGATCTCCTCAAGCGATTAAGATTCTATCGAAGGATCTAGCTCTGATACCAATTGTTAGCAGGAATCAAGGAAGACTAAGAGGGGGGTTGAATCAATCTTCACCAGATCTCAACAAATTAAGCTCCAAAACATAAACTGATAAACTGCAGCAACAGATAGATAAGAAAATTAACAACACAACACACAACACCAAGATTTTGACATGGAAAACCTGGTTAAGGGAAAAACCATGTTGGGAACCTACCCACAGTAAGATAATACTCTGCGGTAGTATGTGAAAATATTACAATGGGGAATGCACATGCATTCAGGCACACTACCTAGAGCTCACTGCTCAAAAGATATATGCCTAAAAGGCTACAACCCTCAAGGAAGTCTCACTGACTTACAATATGATTCAAACTACAATCTGAAAGGAATGAAATGCAATGATAACATCTATAAATGCCCGATGACAGTTCCAGTTAAGTGCAATTGTCTTCTCTGCAACACCAATCTCACCTCAATGCTTCATCGAATGATAACTCTCTTGTTTGCACAATCACCTCTCTTTGATA